>NC_133960.1:2080488-2197077 GCF_031877795.1 Strix aluco | reverse complement strand
GGCGCTGGCCATGCACGTCTGTCTCCTGGCCGCCCTCCGCCCCAGTGACCCAATGTCTGCAGCTACTGGGAGAGGTAGGACTGGGGGGGATGCGGGGGGGGGGGGGTGGTGGTGGTGGTGGGGACCCCCCCCGGCTCCTCGGGACCTGCCGTCACCCCGTGTTCTCTCCTCCGGCAGCTTCACGGCGGCGGTGAAGGAATCTTACACCAAACCCCACGTCGTGGCCTCCAACGAGCCCTGTCCTGGGGCGCTGGGCCCCCCCCTGCCCTGCCTGCAGCAGAGGTGGGAGCCCCCCCGGCCCCCCTCGGGACTGCAGGGGGTCCCCAAGACCATGGGGGGGGCTGTGGTGTCCCACTGTGGGGTGTCCCTATGGCTATGGGGGGGCTGGGATAGGGGTGTCCCAGTGCGGGGTGTCCCCATGGCCATGGGGGGGCTCAAGTGGGGTGTCCCCAAGATTATGGGGGAGCTGGGATGGGGGTGTCCCACTGTGGGGTGTCCCCATGGCCATGGGGTGACTGGACTGTCCCACTGTGGGGTGTCCTCATGGTTATGAGGGGGCTGGGACGGGGGTGTCCCACTGCCGGGTGTCCCCATGGCCATGGGGGGGCTGAAGTGGGGTGTCCCCAAGGCTATGGGGGGGCTGGGGTGGGAGTGTCCCACTGCAGGGTGTCCCCAAAGCCATGGGGGGGTGGGATTGTCCCACTGAGGGGTGTCCCCAAGGCCATGGCGGGGCTGGAGTGGGGGTGTCGCACTGCGGGGTGTCCCCATGGCTATGGGGGGGGGTGGGGGTGTCCCACTGTGGGGTGTCCCCAGGGCTGTGGGGGGGCCGGGGCAGGGTGTCCCCCCCTGACGGCGCTGCTGCAGGATCGTGTACCGCACCGAGTACCGCCAGGCCGTCCGCACCGACTACCGACGGCGCTACCAGTGCTGCCAGGGCTACTACGAGAGCCAGGACGCCTGTGTCCGTGAGTGGGGGGCGGGGGGCGAGCGGGGGGGGTCCGGGGGGTAGATCCTGGCTTACACCCCCCCCCCCCCGCCTCCTCCGGGCCGTGTCCCCGCAGCGCGCTGCACCCGGGAGTGTGTCCACGGGCGGTGTGTGGCCCCCGAGCTGTGTCAGTGTGAGCCGGGCTGGCGCGGCACCGACTGCTCCAGCGGTGAGGGACGGGGTCGGGGTGGGGGGGGACATGGAGGGGGGACACCCTGCGGGGGGGGGGGGGTAAGGGAGGGAAAGGGGGTTTCACTGGAGGGATGGGAACGTTGGGAGGGGGATGGTGGTTAATGGGGATGGGGAGAGGGAATGGGATGGGGGTGGAGATGGGATGGGGAGGGAGGGATGGGATGGATGGGATGGATGGATGGGATGGATGGGATGGGATGGGATGGGATGGATGGATGGGATGGATGGATGGGATGGGATGGATGGGATGGGATGGATGGATGGGATGGATGGATGGATGGGATGGATGGGATGGGATGGATGGATGGATGGGATGGGATGGATGGATGGGAGGATGGGATGGATGGATGGATGGGATGGATGGGATGGGATGGATGGATGGATGGGATGGGATGGATGGATGGGAAGGATGGATGGGATGGATGGGAAGGATGGATGGGATGGGATGGATGGGATGGATGGATGGATGGATGGATGGACGAATGGATGAATGGATGGGATGGGAATGGGCGGATGGATGGATGGGGATAGGACAGGGATGGGTGGATGGTGGATGGGATGGGAATGGGTGGACAGATGGATGGATGGATGATGGGTGGGTGGATGGGATGGAAATGAGCGGATGGACGGGGACAGGACAGGGAGGTACCAGAGCTCTCCCCCCGTGCAGAGTGTGACACGCAGTCGTGGGGGCCGGGCTGCGGGCAGCGCTGCGCCTGCCACCACGGGGCCCCCTGCGACCCCCTGAGCGGGGCCTGTTCCTGCCCCCCCGGCTTCGCCGACGCGCTGTGCCACCAGCCCTGCCCGGCGGGCACCTACGGCCCCGGCTGCCGCCTGCCCTGCCCCTGCCACCACCGGGCCCCCTGCAACGCCTCCACCGGTGCCTGCCTCTGCCCCCCGGGGCTGGCCGGACCCCTGTGAGTAAGGGGCTCCTTGCTCTGCACCCCCCCCAAACCCCAGCACCCCCCCACCCCCGGGGATGGGGTCCCGCTCACCCCGTCCCCCCGCAGCTGCGAGGTGCCCTGCCCCAAGGGGACGCCCTGCGGCAGCCCCTGCCCCTGCCAGAACGGGGGCATCTGCCACCCCCCCAACACCAGCTCCTGCGTCTGCCCCCACGGATGGATGGTAGGTGGGCTGCGACCCCCCCCCCCTTTCTCCCCCAAAACGGGGTCCCCCTGCCTCAGTTTCCCCCGCTGACCCCGGCGCTCCTTCGCAGGGGGAGATCTGCTCCATGCCGTGCCCCCCCGGGCGCTTCGGCCCCGGCTGCCAGGGCGAGTGTCGGTGCCACAACGGGGGCCACTGCGACCCTTGGGGGGGCCAGTGCCAGTGTGCCCCCGGCTTCATCGGAGAGCAGTGAGGGGCAGCAGGGGGGTGGGGGGGACAGGGGAATGGGGGGGCTGGGATATTGGGGGCACAGGGGGATGGGGGGACAGGGAGATGGGGGGCTGGGAGATGGGGGTACAGGGGGATGGGGGACAGGGGGATGGGGTGCAAGGGGATGGGGACAGGGGGAGGTGACACATGGGGACAGGGCTCTTTGGGCCGGGGGCAGATGGGGGTGCACAGGGAGGGGGGACAGGGGTACAACGGATGGTGGGGGGGTACACGGGGATGTGACATGAGGGGACAGGGGGATGGGACATGGGGCTGGGGGCAGACGGGGCTGGGGGCAGAGGGAGATGGGGGTGCACAGGGAGGGGGCACAGGGGTACAGTGCATGGGGGGGGTACACAGGGATGAGGCACATGGGGACGGGGCCACCTCCCCCCCCCTGCTGCCCAGGGCCACCGCGGCTCTCCCAGCCTGGCATGCAATGAGCTGGACGGCCTCAGCTTGGGGCAGGGTGGTGGGTTTCCAGGAGCCGCCTCGGCTCCTGGTGGGGCCGTGACACCCACTTTGCCCCCCCTCCCTCCCCGCAGGTGCCGGGAGAGGTGCCCGGTGGGGCGGTTCGGGCAGGACTGCCGGGAGAGCTGCGACTGTGCCAACGGTGGCCAGTGCTTCCACGTGGACGGGGGCTGCCTGTGCCAGGCCGGCTTCCAGGGCAGCCGCTGCCAGGAGCGCCAGTGCCTGCCCGGGCTCTTCGGCCTCCACTGCCAGAGCCGCTGCCTCTGCCACCCCCAGCACAGCCAGAGGTAGCACCCCCCGCCCCCCCCCCGGCTGCCCCCAGCACCCTCACTTCCCCCCAGCACCCTCGTCTCCCCCCAATATCCTCATCTCCCTTCAAAACCCTCACGTCCCCCCAACATCCTTGTCTCCCCCCAACACCCCCATCTCCCTCCAACATCCTCACATCCCCCCAGCACACTCGCCCCCCCCCAGCATCCTCACATCCCCTCAACATTCTCCCCTCCCCCCCAACTTCCTCACCTCCCCCCAAAACCCTCATCTCCCCCCAAAACCCTCATCTCCCCCCAAAATCCTCACATCCCCCCCACACCCCCATCTCCCCCCAACATTCTCACCTCCCTCCAGCCCCCCCCACCTCCCCCCAACACCCCCACCTCCCCCCCAGCATCCTCATCCCCCCCCCAGCCCACCCTGGCTCCCCCCACCATTCTCACCTCCCCCCAAAACTCTCACCCCCCCCTCCCCGTGCTGGCTGAGTGGCCTGAAAGAGGTGAATCCCCCCCCTACCCAGAGCAGGTGCTTTGTGCCCCCTCCCATTCGCACAGCCCCTTCCCAGCACACCCAGTACCCCATACTGGGAGCACTGGGGTGCTGAGCAGGTACCCCCCAGCTGCCACCCCCTCCTCGGGGAGTGCGTCTGTCACCCCGGCTGGGCTGGGCTCTTCTGCAACGAGAGTTGCCCCCCCGGCTCCTTTGGGGCCGGCTGCCTGCAGCCCTGCCTCTGCCTTCACGGGGGGGTCTGCGACGGGACCACCGGCCGCTGCCGCTGCCCCCCCGGCTACACGGTGCGGGGGAATGGGGGCACGGAGGGGGCGGGGGGGGCTGGTGGTCCTGGGGCAGCACGTGGAGTCGGGGGGGGGGAGTGTCTGGGCATCCCTAGGGGGAGAGAGGGGGGCTGGGGGGAGCATGGGGGGCTGGGTGGTCCTGGGGGGAGCATGGGGGGACTGTGTGGTCCTGGGGGAGGCCCTGGGTGGTCTTGAGGGGAACATGGGGGTCTGGATGGTTCTGGGTGGGGGTCTGAGTGGTTCTGGGGGGAGCATGGGGGGTCTGGGTGGTCCTGGGTGGGGTCTGGGTGGTCTTGAGGGGAGCATGGGGGGGTCTGGGTGGGGGTCTGAGTGGTTCTGCGGGGGCCATGGGGGTGTGGATTGTTCAGGGTGGGGGGGTCTGGATGGTTCTGGCGGGAGTATGGGGGGGTCTGGGGGGGATCTGAGTGGCGGGGGGGATCCCTTGGGGATGGGTTGGGGCTCTTGTTACCTCTGGGGGCAGTTTCAGGGTCTGGGCATCCTTTACGGGGGGCACTGGGGGGGGGCGTGGGTCCATGAGCATCCCTGGAGGGGGGGGGGGGCAGCTTGGGGGTCCCATGGGAGGATGGGGTTTGGGGGGTGTCACTCTCCCTCCAGCACCAGGATGCCAAGAGGAGAGCCAGGGGTGGCTCCCCCGATTCCTGGGTGGGGGGTCCCTGAAGTCTTTGCCCAACCCCCCCGCCCCCCAGGATGAGCACTGCTCCTCCCTGTGCCCCCCCGACACCTTCGGGACGAACTGCTCGGGGCGCTGCTCCTGCCAGCACGCCCTGGGCTGCTCCCCCCTCGACGGCTCCTGCCTCTGCAAGGAAGGTGGGTGCACGCCCAGGGGTGTGTGGGGGGGTGTCTGTGGGGGTGTCCCCATCCCCACACCCACCCCCCTGTCCCCTCGTCCCACAGGCTGGCACGGACCCGACTGCTCGACGCCGTGTCCCGCCGGCACTTGGGGTCCCGGCTGCAACCGGAGCTGTGACTGCGCCCAGGGGGCCCCCTGTGACCCCCAGAGCGGGGCCTGCAGCTGCCCCCCGGGCTGGCAGGGCCCCCGCTGCCTGCACCCCTGCCCGGTGAGTCCTGCCGCTGCTGCCCGCGCTGGGGGTGGGGACCACCCACCACCCCGTACTGACTTTCCTCCCCCCCCCCGACTTCTCCCCGTACCCCAGAACGGGACGTTCGGGGGGGGCTGCGGGCAGCGCTGCGACTGCGCCTACGCCGACGGCTGCGATCCGGTGACGGGAGGGTGCCGCTGCCTGCCCGGCTGGACAGGTGAGAGCAGGGGGGGGACACGCCAGGGAGTGGGGGGACCCCGCTGTACCCTCAGCCTTCATCCCTCCTCCTCCTCCTCCTCGCAGGGCCGCAGTGCAAGCAGAGCTGCCCCTCCGGCTTCTGGGGCCGGGGCTGCCGCTCGTCCTGCTCCTGCCGCAACGGGGCCACTTGCTCCCCCCAGGACGGATCCTGCTCCTGCGCCCCGGGGTTCCGCGGCCCCACGTGCCAGCGCCGTGAGTGTCCCGTCCCCCTCACCCCCCTCCAAAAGAAAAAAAATTAAATAATTCTGGGTTGCTCCCAACCCACTGACGTGCCGGGCTGAGACCGGGCGCACTCACTTAAGTTAATTAAGGCCAAATGCCGGGTGCTGCCCTCGGGCCACAACAACCCCCAGCGGGGCTACAGGGGTGACCTGGGGGGGGGATTGGTAATGAGCCAGCAGTGTGCCCAGGGGGCCAAGAAGGCCAATGGCATCCTGGCTTGTACCAGCACTGGCGTGGCCAGCAGGGACAGGGAAGGGATGTGACCCCTGGGCTCGGCACTGGGGAGGCCGCCCCTCGATGAGTGGGTTCAGTTTTGGGCCCCTCACCCCAAAAAGGCCATTGAATGACTCGAGCGTGTCCAGAGAAGGGCAACGGAGCTGGTGCAGGGTCTGGAGCACAGGTCTGATGGGGAGCGGCTGAGGGAACTGGGGGGGTTTAGTGTGGAGAAGAGGAGGCTGAGGGGAGACCTCCTGGCCCTCTGCAACTCCCTGAAAGGAGGGTGCAGAGAGGGGGGAGGAGTCTCTTGAGCCAAGGACCCAGCGGCAGGCCAAGAGGGAATGGCCTCAAGCTGCGCCAGGGCAGGGTCAGACTGGCTCTTAGGAAGGATTTCTTTGCAGAAGGGGTTGTTGGGCGTTGGAATGGGCTGCCCAGGGCAGGGGGGGAGTCCCCATCCCTGGAGGGGTTGAAGAGTCGGGTTGAGCCAGCGCTGAGGGATCTGGTGGAGTTGGGAACGGTCAGGGGGAGGTTCATGGTGGGGCTGGAGGAGCTTCAAGGGCTTTTCCAACCCAGATGATTCCTTGACTCTGGGACTCTCTCTCACCTCAGCCTGCCCGCCTGGGCGTTACGGCAAACGCTGCTCCCTGAGCTGCTCCTGCGCCAACGGCTCCTCCTGCCACCCCGCCAACGGCTCCTGCCTCTGCGCCCCGGGCTGGCACGGCCCCCGCTGCTCCCAGCGTGAGTGGGGGGCTGTGGGGGGGCTGTGGGGGGACTGTGGGGAGCGGCGCTGACCCCATTCCCCCCCCTCCCCGACTTCTTAACACCTCCAGCCTGTGCCCCCGGCTCCTGGGGGGACGCCTGCGCCCAGCCCTGCCTGTGCCACCACGGGGGGACGTGTCACCCCGCCGAGGGGACCTGCCGCTGCCCCCCCGGCTGGACGGGGACGTTCTGCGGGGAAGGTAGAGACTGGCATGGACTTCCCCCCCCCCCACCTCATCTCCCACCTCCCCACCGTGGGTCTGAGCCCCCCAGCTCCAGCCTGGGGGGCCTTGGGGGGGGCAAACTGGGTTACCCCAGTTCCAGCCTGGGCAGTATGGCGCTCTCTGGGCCCAGTATGGATCTCTCTGGGCCCAGTATGGATCTCTCTGGTCCCAGTATGGATCTATCTGGTCCCAGTACGTTGCTATATGGGACCGGTATGGAGGTATTTGGGCCCAGTATGGAGATATATGCTCCTGGGCACTATGGGGCTGTATGGTCCCAGTATGGAGCCACGTTGTTCCAGTATGGAGCTATATGGTCCCAGTATGGGGCCGTAGGGTCCTGGGCAGGGTGGCTCCAGCTCCCCCACCCCCTGTGCCCCCAGCCTGCCCCCCCGGGACCTTCGGGCTCCAGTGTGACCAGCTCTGCCACTGCCCCCACAACGCCACTTGCCACCCAGCCAGCGGGACGTGCCCCTGTGCCCCGGGCAGGATCGGGCCCCGCTGCGAGGCCGGTGAGTGGGCGCAGAGCTGGGGGGGGGCCCTGGGGGGGTCCCTGCCCCACCCTAAGGACTGTCCCCCTCACCCTCCCACCCCCCAGGGACCCCTGACCAGCCCTACACCATCGTGCCGGCCCCCCCGGCGACCTACAGCCCGCTGGGCGTGGTGCTCGGCCTGGTGGCCCTGGTGGCCTTGCTGGTGGCCGCGGTGGCCTTGGCCGTGTGTTACCGCCACCGACAGAAGGGGAAGCAGAGCCGGCACCTGGCCGTGGCCTACACGGCGGGACAGACGGACACCTCCGACTACGTGGTGCCGGGTGAGCCCCGCGGCGGGGGACGCGGACACCTCCTCGGTGGCCCAGCGGCACCGGGCTGACGCCTGTCCCCACAGACGTGCCACTGGGCCACCACCCACACTACTACTCCAACCCCAGCTACCACACGCTGTCCCAGTGCACCCCGCCGGCCCCCGGCGCCCGGGACAGGGCCGGCTCCCGCACGGTACGGCGCGGCGCGGTGTTGCGGGGTGCGCTGGGGTGTTGCACGGTGCATCAGGGTGTTGCACGCTGTACCACGGTGTTGCGTGGCGTTGCGTGGTGTTACGTGGTGTTGTGTGGTGCGTCACAGTGTGACGCGGCGTTGCACGGTGCGTGCTGTACCACAGTGTTGTGTGGTGTATCACAGGGTTACATGGTGTTACGTGGTGTTGCGTGCTGTACCACAGTGTTACGTGGTGTTGCGAGGTTGTTGCGTGGCGTTACGTGGTGTTGTGTGGTGTTGTGTGCTGTACCACAGTGCTATGTGGTGTCGTGTGTTGTACCACAATGTTACGTGGCGTTACATGGTGTTACGCGGTGTTACGTGGTGTCATGGTGTTGTACCACAATGTTACGCGGTGTTACGCGGTGTTGTGTGCTGTACCACAATGTTATACGGTGTTACATGGTGTCCTGTGCTGTACCACAATGGTACATGGTGTTACGCAGTGTCGCGTGCTGTACCACAATGTTACGTGGTGTTACGTGGTGTTACGGCGGTGTTGCGCGGTGTTACGGCGGTGTTGCACGGTGTTGTGTGCTGTACCACAGTGTTACGCAGTGTTGCACGGTGTTGTGTGCTGTACCACAATGTTATACGGTGTTACGTGGTGTTATGGCGGTAGTGTTGCGCGGTGTTGTGTGCTGTACCACAACGTTACGTGGTGTTATGCGGTGTTGCGCAGTGTTGCACGGTGTTGCGTGCTCTACCACAGTGTTATGCGATGTTGTGCGGTGTTGCGTGGTGTTGCATGCTGTATCAGTGTTGCGCGGTGTTTGCGCGCTGTTGTGTGCTGTACCACGGTGTTGCACGGCGTTGCGCGGTGTTGTGCTGTACCTCGTAGCCAGCCCGTCCCATCTGGGCTCCAGGTGCCCGGTGCCCAGCTCTACCCCGGCGTGGAGAGACCCCCCGGCCCCGACGGCACCGCCACGCTGCCCCCGGACTGGAAGCACCTCGGGACACCGGCCCTGGGCCCCAGGGGTAAGAGGGAGGGCCAAGGGGTGGGGGGGCAGCTCCCGGGGAGCTGGTGGGGACTGTGGCCAGAGGGGGGGTGCACCCCTGGGTCCCCTCCCTGCTCAGGATCCACCGGGAAGGTGCTGGGGTGGGGGAGCATCTTCGTGCTGGGGGAGATGGGTGGTGGAGCAGTGGGGGGACCCCAAACGTGCCCCCTTACAGGGGGGCAGTTGGACCGGAGCTACAGCTACAGCCACAGCCTGGGGAAGTACAACGGGAAAGGTACGGGGAGTGGGAGGGGACCGGGATCGGAAGGGATGGGATGGGACTGGGTTGGGATGGGATGGGATTGGGATTGGGTTGGGATGGGATTGGGTTGGGTTGGGATTGGGTTGGGATGGGTTGGAATGGATAGGATGAAATGGGATGGATGGGATTGGGTTGTGCTGGGATTGGGTTGGGATGGGTTGGGCTGGGATTGGGTTGGGTTGGAATTGGGTTGGGTTGGGGTTGGGATGGGTTGGGTTGGGATGGGGTTGGGTTGGGGTTGGGATGGGTTGGGTTGGGATGGGATTGGATGGGTTGGGTTGGGATGGGATGGGATTGGGTTGGGTTGGGATGGGTTGGGATGGGATTGGTTGGGTTGGGGTTGGGATGGGGTTGGGTTGGGATGGATTGGGATGGGTTGGGATGGGTTGGGATGGATGGGATTGGGTTCAGTTGGGATTGGGTTGGGTTGGATTGGGTTGGGATGGGATAGGATGAAATGGGATGGGATGGGATGGGATTGGGTTAGGATGGGGTGAAATGGGATGGGAAGGGAAAAGGACAGGATGAATTGGATGGGGAGGGGAAGGGACAAGGAATGCTGAGAAGAGGAGGGGTGGGATGGGATGGGAATTGGGTGGGGAAGGGATGGGGATGAGGAGGGGACAGGGCTGGGGTGGGGGAAGGGGTGGGTCTCGCCTGGGTCCCTGCCGTGGGGAGCCCCCCAACTCCTCCTCCCCAGAGCACCCCCCGGAAGGGCTGGGGGCCAGCGCCAGCTCCCTGGCCAGCGAGAACCCCTACGCCACCATCAAGGAGCTGCCCCCCGCCCCCCCCAAGGCCCCCGAGGGCAGCTACATGGAGATGAAATCCCCGGTGCGGAGGGAAATGTCCTACGCGGAGATCGGGCTCCTGGAGGAGCCACCCCAGGAGGGTATGGAGGGGAGGGGGGGGTCCCTGACCCCCGTGAGCCCGGCTGGAGGGGGGGGCAGCCCCAGTGACAGGGGTGGCATGGAGGGGACACAGCCTCGGTGATGGGGGTGACATGGGGGGGGGGCACAAAACCGGTGACAGGGGCTGCATAGAGGGGACCCAGTGGCACGGCCCTGGGGGGGGCCACGGGCTTGGTGACAGGGGTGGCACGGCCCTGGGGAGGGACACACAGCTCCGGTGACAGGGGTGGCATGGAGGGGACAGGACCTTAGTGATGGGGGTGGCATGGGGGGAGGACACAAAACCGGTGACAGGGGCTGCATAGAGGGGACCTGGCCTCTGTAACAGGGGTGGCACAGCCGTGGGGGCCATGGGCTCGGTGACAGGGGTGACACGGCCCTGGGGGGGCCACAGTCTCAGTGGTGGGGGCTGCATGGCCCTGGGAGGGGGGGGGGGAACAGCCTCGGTGACAGGGGTGGCATAGAGGGGACACGACCTCGGTGACAGGGGTGCACGGCCCTGGGGGGGGGGGGGGGGGCCACACACGGCCCCTTGCAGCCTCCTCTTGTCCCCTGCAGAGAGTCACCCCGGGGGGGCCGAAGGCGTCACCCCTGCAGCCCCCCCCAGCCATTACGACTCCCCCAAGAACAGCCACATCCCCAGCCACTACGACCTGCCGCCCGCCCGCCACTACCCGCCGTCCCCCCCCCTGCGCAGGAAGGACCGTTGAGGGACTCCGGGACACCCCCCTACCCCCCCCCACGGGAGGGCCCTGGGGGGGCCCGGGACTGTCCCCGAGCCCGGGGGGGGGGTGGGGGGGGGTGGCACAAGGGGTGAATAAAGGGGTTATCGGTGCGGAGTGAGCTGGGGCCTGCCTGTGCCCGTGTCAGCGGTGGGAGGGGGCGGGGGGGGGGGCCGGGGGGTGTCAGGGGTGGGACCAGTGATGGGTGCGGTGGTGGGCCCAGTAAAGGCCCAGTAATGGGATAAGAAACAGACCAGTAAAGGCCCAGTGATGGTCCCAGTAAAGACCCGTGATGGTCCAGTGGTGGCCCCAGTAAGAGCCCAGTGATGGTCCCAGTAAAGACCCGCTGATGGTCCAGTGATGGCCCCAGTAAGGGCTCAGCGATGGCCCCAGTAAAGACCCGCTGATGGTCCAGTGATGGCCCCAGTAAGGGCTCAGCGATGGCCCCAGTAAAGACCCGCTCATGGTCCAATGGTGGCCCCAGTAAGGCCCCAGTGATGGCCTCAGGGAGGGCCCAGCGTTGGGCCAACGAGGGCTCAGTTATGCCCAGTTACAGCCCAGTGCTCCCAGTGCCGCTGCCAGCGCACGGCCTCTCCAGCCTGGGCTGGCCGGGGTGGTGGCCCCGCCCCTTTCCGCACAGGCCACGCCCCCTCAACACGGCCTTGCTTCCTCGCTGATAACCACGCCCCTTCCCGGATAGCCCCGCCCCTTCCGCGCTGCCCCCGCCCCTTCCCACACGGCCCGCCTCCTCGCTCCAGCCCCGCCCCTTCCGCGCCGGCCCCGCCCCGCGCATGCGCACAGCGCCCGGCGGCGCCGCCGGTTGGTGCCGGGCAGCGGCCGAGCACCGAGGTTACCGCCGGCCCTGGGGCCCCTCCCGCGCCCCCACAGTCCCCCCCCCCACGCCTGGGGTCCATCCAGGGAGACGCCTCAGAGGGACCCTCCGGCTGCGGGACCCCTCCCCGCGCCCCCAGAGACCCCCACAGGGGACCCCCCGTCCCCTCTCAGTACCCCTATGGGGCCCCTTCCGGCCCGGCGACCGCCCCCCCCCCCTCAATAGGACCCTCAGGCCTGGGAACCCCCAGGGACGCCCCCCCCAATCCCCTGCAACGCCATAGGGACCCCCACACCCCCCCTCCCCCAGCCCTGGAACTGCCCCCCAGGGTGACACCCATAGGGTTGACCATCACCCCTGGGAGACCTCCACGGGCCCCGCCATAGGCCCCCCTGCCACTGGGACACCCCCTTTCCCCTTCCACGGACCCCCCATAGCGACCTCACAGCCAAGAGCCCCCCCCATAAGGGCCCCTTTTCCCTGGGACCCCCCCATACCCACACAGGGATCCCATAGGGCCCCCAGCCCTGGGACCCCCCCCATGTCACCCCCTGGCCCAGGGATGTGGGGGGGGGGGGGCGGGTGCTGGGCAGGGCCAACCCTGGCGTGGTGGGTGCTGGGGGGGTGCTGAGCCCCCCCCCCCGGTGCCCCCAGCTGCGGGCCATGAGGCGGCGGGGGGAGCGGGTGCCCAGGGAGAAGGTGGCGGAGGAGGAGGTGAAGAGCGCGGGGAGGAAGGCTGAGCAGGGTGCAGGTGAGCCCCTGGGGGCTGAGCAGGGGCAGGGGGGTGTGTGGGGGGGTCCCCCTCATGCGTGTGTGTCCCCCCCCACTCCTGCCTGCCCTGCCCACAGAGCAGTACCAGTGCAGCGGCCTCTTGGAGCAGGATTTTCCCGAGCTCTGCGCCCGGGCTGGCATCGCCGGCGTCCCCAGAGTCACCCTGCGGCCGTCCCCGAGCTTCCCTGCGGAGGTGAGCGGGGCCGGGGGGGACACATCGGGGTGCAGGGGTCGCGGGGGGGGGAAGAGCCGTGTGTTTGTGGGGTCCCACCCTCGTCCCTGTCCCGCAGAGGAGCCCCCCGAGCTGCCGCTGGCGGAGGTCCTGGCCCGCATCGAGCGCAAATACGGCCCCTTCCAGCCCCGCGTCCAGGTCGAGAGGGAGCACGAGGATCCCCGCAGCGTCCGGCGCCGTCTTCCTGCGAGGTGGGGACCCCCAGGGCCCCCCCCCCCAGGCACCCAGGGACGAGGAGCCCCTGGAAATCAGTCTGTGGGACCCCCCCCTTGTCACGCCAGCGCCGGCGGGGGCTCCTTCACCCCCCCATATCCCATCCCACGGCCTTGACCTCCCCGTCTCCGCAGGCTGGAAGATGGAGGAGGCCATGCTGGGGGTCCTGAGCCAGTGCCTGCCCGCCCTGGCCGGCCTGCAGGCAGTGCAGTGAGTGCAGGCAGGGAAGGGGGTGCGGGCAGCCCCCCCCCACCTCCCCAGCACCAGGGGCTGAGCCGCTTTCTCCTCCCACAGCCTCTGGAAGGTCGGGCTGACAGAGCAGCTGCTCCCGGCGCTGGCGGCACTGCCGGGACGCTGCCCCCGCCTGCGGTACGCAGGGTTGAGGGGTGCTCCCTCGTTACCGCTAATTAAGGAACTGGGGTGCCGCGGAGGATCGTTAATTCCAGCTGGGGGGGGTGGGTTTTTATTCCTCCGCAGGACGCTCAGCCTGGAGGGGAACCCTTTGCCCGAACCCGCCTTCCACACGCTGCTGGGGAGCGACAGCACGTGAGTGGGAGCCGGATCGAGCCCCCCCAACCTGCTGCCAGCCCCCCACCCGCCGGTGCAGGCAGCGACCCCCCTGCCCCCCCCGCAGGCTGGCCCACCTCTCCCTGCGCAACAACAGCATCGGGGACGCGGCCGCCCAGCGGATCGGGCAGAGCCTCTCCTGCAACCGCAGCCTCGTCTCGCTCAGCCTCAGCTTCAACCGCATCTCGGACCTGGGGGCTGCTGACATCGCCCAGGTGGGCAGTGGAGGGCCCGGGGGGGGCAGGTGGGTGCTCAGCACCCAGCACCCATCTCCTCCCTCCCTCGCTCCTCCAGGGCTTGCGCCTGAACCGCTCCCTGCTCTCCCTGTCCCTGGCCACCAACGACATTGGCGACGTGGGGGCCACCAGACTTGCTGAGGTGGGTGCCCCCCGCCCCGCTTCTGCACCCCAAAATCCTCCTCGAGAGCGGGGTGCATGGCTCGGGCCGGATCCTGCCCCCATCCCAGCGCCGCTGCCCGCCAGGTCCTGGGCCCCTTCGCGCTGACACACGCCGAAGTGGTGGAGCGGAGGCGGCTGCTCTGGGCGGAGGCGCTGGGACGAGCCCGCACGGTGAGACCCCCCCTCAAACCCCTGTTTTATGGGGGGGCACATTCCCTCCCCATCTCCGGGAAAGGCGGGAGGCTCCTGGGGGGTACTGCCAGCACCCTGAACCCCCCCCCGCCCCCCCATCTCCCCCAGACCTCAAACGAGACTGAAGGTCAGAGCGAGCGTTTTTCCAGCCTCCACGGCAGCGCGGCCGCTCCCGACACGCTGCCCCCGGCCAAGTACGGCAAAAAGAAGAAGGTGAGGAAGCGGGTGGGCGCTGCGGGGAGCGGGGAGGGCAGGGGGGGGCCCCGCAGGCAGGGGGGAGCCCCGCAGGCAGCTGCCAGATACCCGCAGGCTCCCCCAGCCCTAAGCGTGCCTCAGTTTCCCCCCCTTCCAGCTCCGCGGCGCAGGGAGGGGGGAGGCAGGGGGTCCCCAAGCCGCTGCCCCGTCCCTTGCAGGAGCCGCTGCGGAAGGAGGAGGCCAGACAGGCCAAGAAACGTGAGTGAGGGGCTGGGGGGGGGACAGGGGACCCCGGGGGGGGCTGCGCCCAGCTCAGCTCCCTCCCTGCTCTCCCCACTCCCGGCAGCGCCGGAGCCGAGAGGCGCCCGTGGCAAAGCTGCGAAACCCAGCGGCCAGGAGAAGCTGAGCCCGGAGATGGGGGATGCCAGGGGGTCGGGGTGGGGAGGGGGGGCCCAATTTGGGGGTCCCACACCCCCTCAGGGGCCCCCCCGTGTCCAGCTGCTGCTGGAGGAGGCCACGCAGCACGCGGACAGCATTATCCTGCCGGGAAACCGCGCGCTCCTCAACCTCAACCTGAGCCGTGAGTGAAGTGTTGGGGTGGGGGGGGGGGGGTGTGGGTGAGCGAGGGGGGGGTCCCTGACCCCCCAAAACCTCTCCCCGCGCAGACAATCACGTCACGGAGCGGGGTCTGGGCGCGCTCCTGGCAGCGCTGGAGAGGCAGCGGCGGGAGGCAGCGAGGCCGGGGAAGCGGGGGCTGCTGTGCCTCTCGCTGGAGGTGAGCTGGGGGGGCGTTGCGGGGTTGGGGGGGGGGCCAGCAGCGCCTGACACCCCACTTTCCCCGCAGGGAAACCGCATCCCCCCCACCAGCCCGGCTTTCACGCGGCTCCAGGAGCTGCTGCTGCCGCTCGACTCGCTCCGGGATGAGGAGGAGGAGGAGGATGGGGGGGCTTAGCGCCCCCCCCCCAGGAGCCGCGCAGGCGCCTGCGGGTGAAGGAGAGCTGGCTTCTTGCCTTTTTAAAAATCCCAAAATTAAAAAAAAAAATCACGATGTTGACCATGGAAAGGAAGAAAATAAACCAGATTATACAGCATGGAACAGCAACTGGTCAGTCTCGGCTCTATTATATATAATATATATATCAGACCCCCCCCCCCCCAGCGCCACACCTGGGAGGGGGAGAAGGGATGGGGGGGGGCGGAGGTGGGACGAGCCCCAACTCCCCAGCACCCCCCCCCTCAGGTCACCGATTGTCACCGGGGAGGAGAGCCCGGTGCTGGGGGTGTCCTCGCTGCCCCCCCGCCCTGTCCCCGGCTCGAGGTGGGTGGGTGGGGGGGGCCGGCGGGTGGTTATTTACAGGAGGGGCGCACGTACGTACATATTTATAGGCAGCGGGGGGGGGGGGGGCCGCAGCACGGAGAGGAACAGAACAAAGTGCATTTATACAGACTAGATCCAGCTCTCACGGCCGGGGGGGGGCGCGGGGAGGCGGCGAGGGGGGGGCTGAGCCAGGGCTGCCATGCGAGGGGGTGAGGGGGGGGCCCCGGCTGCCGGCCCTGCCAGATTGTGCTCCCTCCTTCCAGCCGAAGCCCCCCCCCGGTAGTTTTGGGGCAGGGGGGGGCTCCCGCGGCTGCCAGAATGGGGTGGGGGGCACGGGGGGGGCTGTTGGGCAGCTCCCCAGCTTTGAGAGATTCTAGGGGGGGGAGCCCCCCCCTCCCCACTGCGGCTAAAGGCCGGTGTCGCGAGCGGGGTCCTCGGCGAGGGGGGCTCTGGAGCCTGGAAAAAATGGGGAGAAGGGGGGTGAGGGGATGTTGGGGGATGGGGAAGGGGAGGGGGAAGCACTGCGGGGGGGGTGGGTCTCACCTGGGGCGTTGGTGACGGGGCCCTGCAGGGTCCGGAGGGCGCGGGCCAAGGGACTGTCACCCTCGGGGCTGGGGGGCTGCTGGGACCACTGGTCCGTCTCCGGGGCTGAGCCCCCCAGGGGGGTGGTGTCGGCCGAGAAGCTGCGCCCCAGCGACCTCAGCAGCTCCCGGTGCGCCGCTTCCACAGCCTGGAGGGGGCCCAGGAGAAAGGGTGCTGGGTCAGAGGGGTGGGTGCAAGTTTGGGGGACCCCCCACCTCCACGACACGCTGAGAGGATCCCCCCCTCCCCGCCCTCCCCAGTTTTCCCCACTTTGGGGCTCACTTTCAGCCTGTTGAGCTTCAGCGTCAGCTGCTCGATGGTGCGGAAGATGAGGTCCACGTCGCGGAGGGGAGCTGGGGGGTCCGGGGACCCCTCGGCGGGGCTGGGACGGGCGGGTGCTTCCTGGGGGGAGCCCCGCGGGGGGCTGGGGGGCAGCGTGGGGGCTGTGGCGGGGGGCCCCGCTGGCATGCTGACGTAGAAATAGTTGCCTGAAGAAGGGATGAGCAGCGTTAGCGTGGCAGGGACCCGCTCGGGTGGGTGTTGGTGGCCCCCGCAGGGGGGGTTTGTTGCCCAAGTTCCTGCCCCCCCTCCCGGTTGTGTCCCTTCACGGGCAGGATCCTGCTCCCAAGTCGCTCCCGAGTGACACCGTCCCCCCGGGCAGGGCCACACGTCCCCTCGGAGGACGCGGCTCCCCTCAAGGGACGTGGGGCAGCCCCCGAGTGGGAACCTGGGGGGAGACATGGGGGCACCCTGCGAGGTCTGGGGAGGGGATGGGGGGGGAGGGTCTCTTTACCATCTACATTAGCTCCGCCTCCTTCCTGCAGCTCAGTTTCTGATTGGCTGCTGCCTGGCGAGGGCGTGGCCTCCTTAGCACCCTCCGCCTGGGCTGTGCACCCCGAAAAGAGAGGGCGGAGGGAGAGGGAAGGGGTGAGCAGGCCCCGCCACCGGCACCCACCACCAGCACCCATCAGCACCCACCACCAGCACTCAACAGCATTCTGCCACCAGCACCCCAATACCAGCATCCACCAGCACCCACCACCAGCACCCCAATACCAGCACCCATCACAAGCACCCAACAGCATTCTGCTGCCAGCATGCCAATAACAGCGCCCATCAGCAGCACCCCAATACCAGCATCCACCAGCACCCACCACTCAACAGCGCTCTGCCACCAGCACCCCAATACCAGCACCCATCACCAGCACCCACCAGAGCCCCCAGACCCGTGGGGTGCACACAGCAGACAGAAGGGGGGGTCACCCGCATCCCTCAGCCCCCCCCTACAAGCCCCCAGCTCCAATCCAGACGCAGACAAACATGAAGCGAGACCCCAAATCCCAGCAAAGGGCACGTCGGGGGGAGAAGAGGGGTCCCCAGCGCCTGCCCCCCTCCCTGCCCGCCCGAGGGCCCCCCGCCGTCACCCCTCTACCTTTCCGGACGACTTTGTAGCCGCTTGGCTCCTCAGGAGCCGCACGTGGCTCGTCCGTCTCCTCCTGCTGCGGCCGGGGCTCCGTGTCCTCGGCGGTCCCGGGGGGCTCTGCCAGCACCCCCCGAGAGGGGGAATCACGGCTGGGGAGCCCCGAGCCCCAGGCCAGGCCGCTTCCCGCGACGACCGATGGTGTCGGCGTCAGATCGTCCTCGGGCTCCGCGTCCCGGCACGGCAGGAGCCTCCGCAGGATCAGGAGCCGGAGGTTCTCCACTGGGATGGGGTGAAAAAAGGCGGTTTGGGGATTTTGCTTCCCGTGGGAGAGGCTGGGGTGGGGTGGGGTGGGGGGGGTGTCTCTGCCGGAGCCCCCCGCCGCACTCACCATCCTCCAGCGCCGCCTCGGCCAGCCCCTCCGTGCCGACGGGCTCCGGGAGCAGCAGCAGGCGCGTGGGGGGCCCCGGTCGCTCGGCCGGGAGAGGGGGGGCAGCTGCCTCCTCGTCGGGCAAGGGGGGTGCAGGCAGCTCTTCCTCCCCTTCCTCCACCTCGCTGCTCCCTGGTTCCTCCAGCAGCGCCGGGGGCTTCTCCCCACCCAGGAGTGCGGTGGGATTGTCGTCTGCTGCGGGGGGAAGAGGGAGAGCTCAGAGCCAGCCTGAAAGACGGGCAAGGTGCAGGCAGCGAGCGGCAGGCAGGGGTGGGGGGGGGTTACCTGAGGAGCAATCCTCTGCCTCTGCCTCTGCGCCCGAGCTGGCGCCTCGGGACAGGAGCGGGGAGACGTCGGGGTCCGGTAACACCAGGCTGCGGGGACAGGGAAGGGCATGAGCCCCCAAACAAGGTGTCAGGATCCCTGGCACCCACCCCCAGTCCCCAGGGACCAGGGAGGACCCTTGTCCCCAGTCCAACTGCCCTTTGGAGAGAGCCAGCTGGCCTCGTCCCCCAGTGCCCACCAGTATGGGACTGGGCTAGACCCTTGTCCCCCATCCAACTGCCCTCCGGAGAGAGCCAGCTGGCCTCATCTCCCAGTGCCCACCAGTATGGGACTGGGCTAGACCCTTGTCCCCAGTCCAACTGCCCTCCAGAGAGAGCCAGCTGGCCTCGTCCCCCAGTGCCCACCAGTACAGGACTGGGCTGTGGCCCCAGCTCCCAGCAAGGCTCACCCGGAGGGTGCTGCGCGGGTGGGCTCCGGCGTCCGGCGCTTGGGGGGGAAGGTGGCATTCCTCGTGGCACTCTGCACCGCCTCCTCCAGCAGCTCCATCCACCTGCCCAGCCCAGAGCCCCCCTGTTACCTCCCTGGGGGGGCAAGTGGGGTGGGCTGCTGCCCCCCCAAGAAGCCCCCACCCCACGCAGGCGCTGCCCATCGCTGCCCACACCCGTCCCGCTCAGCCTTACGTGTTTTTCTCGGAGGACGTCAGCGCCACCAGCTCGTAGATCTGGGGGCCCAACTCCGACGTGCAGATGATGAAGAGGGCTCGTTTATCTGCGCGTGGGGTGACCAAGAGCGATGAGGAAGGGCAAGAGCACGGCCCAGGGGTTTAACCCGACCCGCCAGCACCAGCACGGCCGCGGCAGGACCCGGCTGGAGCCGCAGGACTCTGCCAGCCCCCGCGGCTTTGCCCCTTTTTTTTTCCCCACCTGTGGCCACGGAGCGGATGAGCACCGAGTTGAGCTTGAGGACGGGGCTGAAGGTCTGTTTGTTGTCCGAAGAGCCCAGCGCCGTTTTGCTGTGGCACTTGAGCACCAGTTTCTCATCCTGCTTCTGCAGCAGCACCAAGAGATCCTCGAGGAGCAGCACGTGCAGGTCTGGGGTGGGAGAAGGGACAGAGAGCGGAGGCTCAGCCAGGGATGCGCTCACAAGCTCCCACCTTGCAGCCAGGAGGGAAAATGGCTCAGGGGATGCAGCAAAGAAGGGCTAAGAGGGTCCTTGTAACGCCACTGGGGCTGGGGGTAAAACACCCGTGTCCTGGGGGACGCTGAGGAGGCAGGGGGAGGTCTCCCAGTGCTCCCAGTACCAGGCGCTGGGGAAGGTCCGTACCCACAGTCTTGTCCTTGCCGACGCGCCAGGTGAGCGGCCCTTCGTGGATCATGCGCCGGGAGGTGAGGTCCAGGCTCTGTGGGAAGATGAGGGCGGTGCTGAGCGTGGGCTGGGGAGACCCCCGCTAGACCCCCCCCGCCACTGCCCGGGACCTGGGGCTACCTTGAACTCAGCAGCCAGCGGGTTGCTGGTCCTCTCCAGCGAGGTGGCATCCAGGCGTTTCTGGTAGCCCTCCAGCCGGTGCCGGTTCTCTGCTCGTTTCACCGCCTCGTTCACGTACTTGAGGATGTCCCGGCACTGGTCCCGGGCTCGGCACAGCTTGTCGTGCTCCGAGGTGCCCGCTGGCACGGCCGAGAGGCGAGAGCGTGTCAGGAGGACGGGCCGTCCCCGTCCCGCTGCACCAGGCTCCCAGCTGCTCCCGGACGCAAAACGCTGCCAGTGCAGAGCTCCCCGATGGCAAGAGGGAGATTTTCCCACCCCCAGGACAGAATCCCAGAATCATCTCGGTTGGAAAAGCCCTTGAAGCTCCTCCAGCCCCACCATGAACCTCACCCTGACCGTTCCCAACTCCACCAGATCCCTCAGCGCTGGGTCAACCCGACTCTTCAACCCCTCCAGGGATGGGGACTCCCCCCCTGCCCTGGGCAGCCCATTCCAACGCCCAACAACCCCTTCTGCAAAGAAATCCTTCCTAAGAGCCAGTCTGACCCTGCCCTGGCGCAGCTTGAGGCCATTCCCTCTTGGCCTGCCGCTGGGTCCTTGGCTCAAGAGACTCCTCCCCCCTCTCTGCACCCTCCTTTCAGGGAGTTGCAGAGGGCCAGGAGGTCTCCCCTCAGCCTCCTCTTCTCCACACTAAACCCCCCCAGGTCCCTCAGCCGCTCCCCATCAGACCTGTGCTCCAGACCCTGCACCAGCTCCGTTGCCCTTCTCTGGACACGCTCGAGTCATTCAATGGCCTTTTTGGAGTGAGGGGCCCAAAACTGAACCCACTCATCGAGGGGCGGCCTCCCCAGTGCCGAGCCCAGGGGTCACATCCCTTCCCTGTCCCTGCTGGCCACACCAGTGCTGGTACAGGCCCCCCCTGGCCTGGCTCTTTCTGCTGGAAATGCAGCACGTGTCCCCACCCACCCTGGGGTTTTGCTCTGGATGGCACCAGAGAGCCTCCCGCCAGCTGAAGGACATGCTGGAGACGGGAGCACGCAGCCCCCCTGGTGCCCCCCACCCAGCCCCTACCCTCGGTGTGCTTGATGATGTTCTCCAGCAGCAGCGGGTACTTGGTCAGGCGCTGCATTTCAGAGATGATCAAATCCTTGAGCTGTAGGCGCCGGCACTGGGGATTGCTTTCTGCTTCCTAGAGGGAAGAGGGTGAAAGCCCCCAGGTGGGATTTGAGGGTGGGGGGATCAGCGGCGCGAGGAACCACCCAGGAGAGGGACAAACCTGCATGAAGATCTGGAAACGGGTCTCCTTGCGCTGCTTGGTTTTGATCAGCTCTAGGGCGATGGATTGGTACGAGCAGAAGTCAGCAGCGACCTGCTGGATTTCCTCTTTGGCCAGGCCGTCAAACTGGGCGGGGGGTGCAGGGGAGAACCACACTCAGGCACCCCCCGGGCTTGGCCCCGAGTCTCCCTGAGCTCGTCTGCTCCGAGCGCAGCCACAGTGGGGTCACCTACACCCCCCCTTAAAGATGACACACTCCCACACCCACTAAGATGTCCCCGGGGGCTCTACCACCCCTGTCCCCCCCTTACCCGAGAGAGCATGAGATCCCCAATTTCTTTGATGATTGGTCCTTCTTCCCGGAGCTTCTTCATGGATTCGGAGAGAGAATCTGAATGAGGATGTGAGGGACAGACAGGACTGATGTGAACGGGGTGTGGGGGCCACCCACCACTCATCCGCACGAGCCCCCGCTGAGCTGCCTGCCCCAGAGGGTCCCTGCCAGCTCCGGCACGGGTGCAGGCAGGAGGGGCCAAGAGCTGAACGGGCTTTGTGGCGGCTGCAGCGTGTCAAGGAGGGGGACACCAAAAGCATGTCCTGAAAGCGTGCTACGCCGAGGGCTGGTCCCGGACATGGGCAGAGTGTGGAAAAAACCCCCAGGATTGCTCCCAGGAGAAGGGAAAGGAGAGGCCGGAGCGGTACGATGGTGTTAGCAGGGCTGGTCTGAGTGGGGGGTGACCAGGCAGGAGCCCCTGGGCAACCGCGGGCCGCGTGGGCCACCCTCTGCTCCCAGCACAGCGGGGTATGTGCAGGGAAGAGCAGGATCCGAGCGGGAAGAGGCTTACTGTGGATTTCTATCAGGTCAGGGAGGTTGGGGAAGAGGAGCGCCAGCTCTTCCCGGGCCAGCAGACTCTCCTTCTTCATCCGCTGGTAGAAGAGGAGGTCGAGGACTCGGAGGATGCGGAGGTGAGACCCTTCGGTGGCAAAGAGCTCTGTGCGAAAGGCACGGGGGTGGAGAAGCGCCCGGGGGAGCCCCGCGGCGCCGGGGCGTGCTGCTGGGGGGGCCCCGTGGCGTCGCGGGGGTGCGCCGTGCTCCTCCTCCTCCTCTTCCTCCTCCTTACCGTTGATCACCTCTTGCCGGTCGATCTCCTTCTGCGGCAGGTTGGCCACCAGCTCCCGGCTGACCGTGTGCTGCCAGTTTTGGGAGTCCAGCTCGGGCTCCAGGTCGGAGAGCTGGCCCTGCTCGTCCTCCAGGAGATGAGGCAGGAAGGGATCCACGCCGAAACCCAGGCTGGGCGACTCGATGCTCCTGGGAGGGTGAAAGGTGGCGGTGGGAGTCCCCTGCAGCCACCCGCATCCAGCCAGCCCACCCCACAGCGCTCCCAGTACAGCCAATATCTACCTGGGCCCTATTTCGGCTTGAACCCGGGGCCTTCAGCACAAGAAGTACAAGCCTCTGACTCTCGAGCTAAAAGACTAGGTCCCCCAGCAGACATCTATATAGGTCCTTTAAGCTCCTGCGTGAGACACAAGGGAACAGAGGTGCCCCCTCGCCCCAGGAGGATGGAGAACTAACAGGGGACTCCCTCCCGGGGCAGCCCTGGGCATCGCCTCCCCTTGTGCTCTGTCAAGGCTCGCTTACGGGGAGGGCAAAGCTAGGAAGGCACAGATGGAGCCCCTCTGACCCCCAAAGTGGGGGCACAGCCCCAGCACACCCCTACAGTGACCCTGCTCTGAAGGAAAACTGGCCCCAGGGACCCAGCCGGCTCGGGGCGGCGCGGTAGAGACGGCAGAGACGGCGGCTGGGCCACTCACCTGCGTCCCATCTTCGGCGTGTACGGGGGTGTGGGATTTTCCAGCGACCTGGGGAGGGATGGGAGAGTCACCCTGGTGTCCTCATGTCCCAGCCCCTCCCTCCTCCCATCGCTCCACCCCACGGGGCAGCACCCAGCAGCGTTTCCGTAAGCCCCTCCAGACGTGGGTCGGCTGCGAGAGGGGTTTGGGGCACAAACGGGGATTAAAGCCCAATTCTCTCTGTTTTCCCCCGGCAAACGTCGGCTCTGCTGGGTGCTGCGGGGCCAGGACCACCCAGCTCTGAGGGGCTTGACCCACAGGCTTAGCAAAACCTTTCCCAAGAGACAGCGTCTCAGCTCAAGGGGTTCAGCTTTCAGACGCCCCCCCCCCGGCCATCCCAGCTCCCCTTCAAAGCCAAACACGCCTGGGGAAACCCAAATCCTCCCTGCCCAGGGCTCGGACGGTGTCTCCCACCTCGTGGAGAGGCTGGAAGCGGAGGATGATGCCGACTGGTGAAGTCTCGTGGCCTCGGCTGCGGCGTCCATGTCCACATCACTACGGGACCGAGGCACGTTTTCTGCTTTCCGGGATTTCTTCATCTCCTCCCGGCCTTTCAAGCTCTCCGAGCGGCCCAGCTTGACCTCGGCGCGGGAACTGCAGCGGGGAGACAACACCGAGAACAGGCTGAGGCTGGTGGGACAGGCAGCGACACCCCCACGCACACAAACAACATTGACAAGCAGCTGAACGTGAGCCAGCAGTGGCCAAGAAAGCCCACGGCATCCTGGCTTGGCTTAGAAATAGTGTGACCAGCAGGAGCAGGGAGGTGACAGTCCCCCTGTGCTCTGCACTGGTGAGGCCACACCTGGAGTGTTGTGTCCAGTTTTGGGCACCTCAATCCGAGAGAGATCTCGAGGGGCTGGAGCGAGGGCAGAGGAGGGCAACGAGGTGGGGAAGGGCCTGGAGAATAAATCCTGTGAGGAGCGATGGAAGGAGCTGGGGCTGTTCAGTGTGAGGAGGAGAAGGGGAGGGGAGACCTCATCACTCTCTTGCAGCTCCCTGAAAGGACGTTGTGGAGAGGTTGGGGCTGGTCTCTGCTCCCAGGGAATTAGTGACAGAACGAGAGGGAACGGCTTGAAACTGCAACAGGGGAGGTTCAGGCTGGACAGGAGGGAAAAATGTTTCCCAGCAAGAGTGGTCAGAGAGTGGAATAGGCTGCCCAGGGAGGGGGTGGAGTCCCCACCCCTGGGGGTGTTTAAGGGCCGTTTGGATGAGCTGTGGGGGGATGTGGGGTAGGGGAGAGCTTTGTAGAGTCGGGCTGAGGGTTGGACTCGCTGATCCTGAGGGGCTTTTCCAACCTGAATGATTCTGTGAAACCCACTAAAACTGCGGTGGGAGCCCCAAAAACAGGTGCTGCACACCCCCCCCCGCCCCCAGGCATCCCCCTGCCCTACCCGTCCGACTCCAGCAGGTCCTCGGGGAAGCTGCCGGTGGAGAGGCGCTGGGTGCCGGGCTCCTGGCTCTCGTAATGCTGGTTGTTCTCAAAGTGCTGGATGATGTTCCTCACATTGCCGGGTTTGACTGCTGGGGCCAAAGCAAAGAAACAACCCCCGTGAGACCGGGCTGCGCCGCCCAGCTCGGGCTGCGGAGGCGAAGGCGCCGGCGGCATCGCGACCGCTCACCAAGGGGCTTCCCCCGCGGCCGGGCGCCAGCTTCCTCCGGGAAAAGGAGCTGAGCGGGCACCCGGGATGCCCCAGCGCTGGGTGGGAATGGCCACCGTGGCCAACCCTCCTCCTGGAGCCCACAGAACCCGGCCGAGCCCACCCCAACACCCGCTGTAACAACGCTGGGGTAGTTTTGGGGGGGACAAAATAAAACTAAGCGTATGAGGTGAATGGCAAACGAAAGAAAAGGCCTTTTACCTTCAACAGGGGACAAAGGGACATGAAATGCTGAAAGGAAAAACAAAAATGAGATGTCAAATCAATCCTGCAGTTCGGCAACGAAGGAGGTAAAGAGGGAACGTGTGAGCTAATGGCATGAGAACTCAAAGCAGAAGGGGAGGAAGAGGAACATGCGCACACACGTGTACACACACGTGTACATACACACACACACACGTACACACTTGCTCTCAGCCCCCTCAGGGGCTGTGGCGCTTTTAGAACACAGCCAGCAGCCTGTAAACCTGCAGGATCGGGTATATAAGATAAATCTGGGGGAAGAGCTCAGCTCTGTTCCCTTCCCACTCCCCTCAAAGCCACGTGGGAGCATGGACGGTTGAGACAACACGTTTCCAAGGAGCAGCTGGAGGAGAACGGAGCATGGCTGACAAAAAGTGTCTGCTACCGGGTGAACGGGAGCCCCACGGGTGCCAGGGGCCACCCAACAGCCCCGGGCTGCAGATCTCCTCCAGGCAGCGGGGAGGCAGGGGGGGTACAGCACCCCAGAAGGTCCCGATACTCACTGCTTTGGGAGGAGATTTTGGGCTTCCCAATGTACTTGAGGATAGGGTTGCGCTTCTTGTCTTCCATGGCATCCTTGTCCTTCTTCGTGCTGCTGCTCTGCTGGGACACGTGGGAGGAGCACCGATAAAAACACACGTCACCACGCAGGCCCCGAGGGTGTCCCCAACCTCCCCTGCGCTGGCTGAACGCCGCGAGGAAGGGACGGGGTCGGGATCTGGCTCTGCCCTGGCGCTAAGTGGCTCTCCCAGGCATGGGGTGGGGGAGATGGGGATCTCTGGAGTGGCCTCCAAAGATCCAGCAGCAAGAAACTGGTCCTGGGGCAGAGAAGCAGCTGCCAGCAAGTCACCCACCTTCTTGGTCTTGGGGAAGAAGGGCAGCCACTTGTCCCTGTCCGGGAGGGACTGGGCCTTCTCGCTGGTGCCGGCCGCCCGGGGCTCCCGGCTGCGGATGCCTGTGTGGTTCATATACGTGCTGAGGGCAAAGGCCATGGGGGAGCTGGAAGAGAGGAGAGCGTGGGGCTGGAGATCTGACCCCAGGCCAGGGGAGACGATGGGTGAGGCCAGGAGGTCCTGTGGGGCTCTGCGGGGAGAGGGTCTCCCTCCCCAGGCAGGAGAGGATGCCCAGGTTGGGCTGCAGGGCAAGTGAGACGGGAGGGAAGGCAAGAAGCAGCTGAAGAGGGTGAGCTGGGGCTGGCAGGGGGCTGCACCCAGCGCACCAGGACCCCGGGGTAAGTGCTCCCCCTTCCCCAGGGCCAGCCTGAGAGCCCACGGGGGTACGCCTGGCACGGGGAGGGGGTGCTGGAGGCCAGCATGGGAAGGGGATGCTCCTGCCACCCCTCTCCTTTTGCCTCCTCAGCTAGCAACTGTAAGGCAGTCGCATCTGGGCGCTCTCCCGCTGCGCCCCGGGGCCACTCACCTCCTGTCCTCTTCATATTTTGACCTGGAGAGAGAAATGGGGAGGGATAAAAGAGCTTGTTTGGAGCAGGCTTCTCTACTCAGCTCTCAGCCCCGAGCCCTCCATCCCACCGTGCCCCCTGCTCCTCACCGCACCCCGCGCCAGCTCCAAACTCTCCTTCCCACCTCATGGCAAATGTGTGGATCAAGCAGGATCAAGGAGCAGAGCTAAGCCTGTGCCCGATCCCCTTCCCCACCTCCTCGCCCCAAATCCAGGCACTTCCCCACGTGCAGGGCAGGGAGCCTCTGCGGCAGCCTGGCACTCACAGGATGTCGCCCAGCTGGGCCAGCTGCTTCTCGGCCACTTGCCGCTCCTTCTGGGGGTCCCCATCCAGGTCCAAGAGGTCGTTCTCCCCGTACAGACTCCCCAGGCCCATCGTGCGCTTTGTTCTGCGGAAGATGAGGGTCAGGGCCACGAGAGAGGCAGGAGCCCGCCGAGCTCTGACGGACACGCAGGCAGCTGCGTTACCTGTAGTCCTGGATCTGCTCCTGGATTTCAGGCATCACCATCTCCTGAGCTTCAAAGAGGGCGGCTCGGACATCGTCCCCATTCCGCAGGCGAGTCTCTGGGGACAGGAGAGGAGAATCGGTGTCACCACCCATGCTCAGAATGCAAGGGAGGGCCCAGGGGATCTTCTGGCAGCCCCAGGCCCTGGGGCAGAGCTGGGACAACCTGTCTCCCATTTTACACAGACACCCACCCACAACAAGACCCCCGGGACTGAGCTGGGGAAGAGCTCAGGAGCTCCAGTCCCAGACCTCGTCCCGTCCTCACTATGAGGGCAACAGGCAGAGTCCTGCAGAAGTCCTTTGGGATCCTGCTTTGGCATCCTCATGAACAGCCCCTTGGTCAGGGCGAAGGCGCCGGCTGTGCAGACGGCGGGGACGGGCCCTGGCCCACGGCACATGACCTGGGAGCTCCTCACTCACCGATCTCAGCCAGGAGCTGCTCAGACACTTTCACTCGGAGAGGCTGGGGAGGGAAGGCAGAACAGAATCACAGAATCCTCTCGCTTGGAAAAGCCCTTGAAGCTCCTCCAGCCCCACCATGAACCTCACCCTGACCGTTCCCAACTCCACCAGATCCCTCAGCGCTGGCTCAACCCGACTCTTCAACCCCTCCAGGGATGGGGACTCCCCCCCTGCCCTGGGCAGCCCATTCCAACGCCCAACAACCCCTTCTGCAAAGAAATCCTTCCTAAGAGCCAGTCTGACCCTGCCCTGGCGCAGCTTGAGGCCATTCCCTCTCGTCCTGCCGCTGGGTCCTTGGCTCAAGAGACTCCTCCCCCCTCTCTGCACCCTCCTTTCAGGGAGTTGCAGAGGGCCAGGAGGTCTCCCTCAGCCTCCTCTTCTCCACACTAAACCCCCCCAGTTCCCTCAGCCGCTCCCCATCAGACCTGTGCTCCAGACCCTGCACCAGCTCCGTTGCCCTTCTCTGGACACGCTCGAGTCATTCAATGGCCTTTTTGGAGTGAGGGGCCCAAAACTGAACCCACTCATCGAGGGGCGGCCTCCCCAGTGCCGAGCCCAGGGGTCAGATCCCTCCCCTGTCCCTGCTGGCCACGCTAGTGCTGGTACAAGAGCAGCTCAGCACAGGTTCATGTTCCCCGTGCAGCGAGCAGGGCTGGACGGAGCTGGGGACACGGTGCACACGCCAGAGCCGCACTCAAAGCAGCGTGGAGAGGGTGCCCCGTGCTCCTGCACCATCGCCCAGTGGCAGTTTCTGCAGCCAGAGAGGCCAGAGCTGGGGATCTCCTACACGAAGCACCCAGCACCCAACACGCAAACCCCTGCGGAGCAGCGCAACGGGACCCCACTTCCCTCCAAGGGGGACTCTGGGCCCCCGGGAGCACTAACGGGAGCGCCTGGAGCCCCGTCCTCGCTGCCAGGAGTCTCCTCTCCTGCCTGCGCCGAGCTTCCAGGCAGCAGGGCAGCTGCAGTTGTGCAAGGGGTGGGTACAGGCCTTACGCAAGCGCTTGCACCGATGCGGAGAAACCAGCAGCAACAAAAGCAATGTCAGCGGCAAAAACACCATTAAAAATATCCCTGTGTGAGGGACGCGACGCCCAGCGCTGATCCCCTGTCCTGCCCTCCTGCCCTCACCGCGTTCTTGTCCAAGAAGATGTTCCAGATGTCCTTCCCCAAGACCCGGGAATCCTTGGCCGTCGTCTGCTGGCAAACGTCCGTGCATAAGTAGAAGAGCTGCAAGGAGGGGAGAGCGGAGGTGGGCAGTGAAGGAGGAGGAAGGTTTTGGAGCAGGGAGGGGAAAAGGCTCGGGAAAGCGGCGCCGGGACGGCCATGAAACAGGAAATGATCACTGGGGTCTGGGGAGGGCAGCACCCCACCGTGCCACGCCTGGGAGGAAGGGGAGGAAGTGTAACCCTACGCTGTGTTTCCCTCTCACGTGCACGCACAGCTGGGGAAACCACCGGCTGGCAGCTGCCTGCAGCAGGCAGCCAGAGTGCAGGCAGCTGCCTGAGCCTCGGGCAGAGCTTTGAGGACGGGTTCAGCAAAGCAGCACCACCCTGCGCTCAGCTGGAGGAGGGGACGGTGCCAAACACGCTCCCCTGTGTGTGTCCCCCTCCCAGCAGCGACAGTGGCGGGGCCCTTACCAGGGGGCTGGGGTCTGCCTGGGAGAAGATGTAGCGCAGGAAAACGCCCAGATGCGCCGGCCGGGATTTCAGCTTGCCCAGGTCCTGGAAGAGGGAGTCACACTGCGCAGGGAAGGGACCAGAGAAGAAAGAGCCAGTTACAGAATCCCAGAATCATCTGGGTTGGAAAAGCCCTTGAAGCTCCTCCAGCCCAACCATGAACCTCACCCTGACCGTTCCCAACTCCACCAGATCCCTCAGCGCTGGCTCAACCCGACTCTTCAACCCCTCCAGGGATGGGGACTCCCCCCCTGCCCTGGGCAGCCCATTCCAACGCCCAACAACCCCTTCTGCAAAGAAATCCTTCCTAAGAGCCAGTCTGACCCTGCCCTGGCGCAGCTTGAGGCCATTCCCTCTTGGCCTGCCGCTGGGTCCTTGGCTCAAGAGACTCCTCCCCACTCTCTGCACCCTCCTTTCAGGGAGTTGCAGAGGGCCAGGAGGTCTCCCCTCAGCCTCCTCTTCTCCACACTAAACCCCCCCAGTTCCCTCAGCCGCTCCCCATCAGACCTGTGCTCCAGACCCTGCACCAGCTCCGTTGCCCTTCTCTGGACACGCTCGAGTCATTCAATGGCCTTTTTGGGGTGAGGGGCCCAAAACTGAACCCACTCATCGAGGGGCGGCCTCCCCAGTGCCGAGCCCAGGGGTCACACCCCTTCCCTGTCCCTGCTGGCCACGCCAGTGCTGGTACAAGTTAGGAAGGAAAGGAATTCACTCCTCTGGATCAGGCCCAGCCCATGGCTCAGCACCGGGCTAAACCCCCGGCTCCCACAGCCCTTTCCTCACCACAGACCGGCCTGTCCCTGGATGTCCCCAGGATTTTTCTAAATGCCATGACCATGGGTGGGAGGGGGACAGCCCTGTCCCCTCAGGAGGGACAAATGCCAAGAATATTTTGGACGCCGTTACCTCATTATTGAAATAACCCGGGTCATAATCCTCCTCCGGCCCGATGATGAGGGGTCGTCCTGTCCGGTCCAACCCCTGCCAGGGAGAGGGGACAGTTCGGAGCCAGGCGCTTGGCTCTGGGTGGGGGGGACACACCTTTTCCCACCCCGCCAGCTCCCGAGGGAGGCTCAGACCACCTCCGACGGGGCCCAGCACCCACCCAACGCCCTGGGGGTGCAGCGGGACCCCCCAGCTGGCCCCAGCCCACCTGCTCGGCAGCGGGGGGGAAGGGGGTGTCGGAGCCTTGGCGGCGATGGTGCTGGAAGAGGCGGGTGCTGATGACCGGGGAGGTGCGCGGGCTGTCCAGGCCGTGGTCGGAGAGGACGGAGTTGCGGTTCAGGGAGCTCTGCTCGGGACGGCAGCGCAGGCCTCAGGGGCAGGCGGCGGTGGCCGGGCTCCATGCCGCGCGCTGCCGCTCGCCCACCCGGCACCGGCACCCGGGGCCGCCTCGAGAGCAGTTTCCAGGTCAGAGACCATAAAGGGAGACGGGCCCAGGGAACTTGGAAATCACAAAAACCCTCCAGTGCCCTCAGAAAAACTTTTAGATTTGGACCACAAGCCAAAAACTTCGGGGTACCCTTCATTTGGGGGGCGGTTACGCCAAACTAAGCATTACAAGCCCAAGAAATTCAGAGCTGAGGGCACATTGCAAGGAATTCGGTTTGTTCCAATGACAAACAAATAACTGATGGCAAAGGCAGGTCCTCGACCCCCAAGGAGGCACAGACCTGTCTGTCTGGGCGTTCCCCCCCACTCCCAGGGCCCAGCAGAAGTTGGGGTGGGCTCCCCTCGGGGGTAACCCCGCTCTCACCTCGCTCACGGAGGGGAATCGCTCCGGCCCAGACTCCAACCCACTGTCACCGTCCTGCGAGTCCAGGGAGAGGCGTCCTGGGAGCAGAGGAGACACTGAGCCGTGTGTTCAGGAGATGGAGCCGTGGGGACGTTCGGAATCACCGGCACAACTCACCTTCCACCACCCTGAACCCGGCCAAGCCGGAGTCGCTGCACAGCCGCCCTGAATCCTGCAACGTGAGGAGCTGTGTTGGACCGGGGGGACGTTCCCCGGCATGTGGGGACACCTGGACACAGGGCCAGGGACAGGCCAGCCATGGTGGCTTTTGGAAACCAGGGATGTCTCCACCGCTGTCCCCGCCACCTCGGAAGGGTCTCCCCAGGCTCGGAGGGAGCTGGGAGGGATGACAGACACCCTGAACTGGAGGTAACCCCACTAATTTCACATACCATGGAGCCACCAGTTTCCTGGAGGATTTTGAGCTGCAGCTGGCTGACCCGCCGGCGTGCTCCCTCGATCTGTTCCTCCACGGCGCTGGCAGGGTTTCGGCTGTACGCCTCGTAGAAGCGCTGAGCGGAGAGATGAGAGGGGACACTGACACCAGCCCCGACCCCGTCACAGAATCCCAGAACCATCAAGGTTGGAAAATCCCTTGAAGCTCCTCCAGTGCAACCATGAACCTCACCCTGACCGTTCCCAACTCCACCAGATCCCTCAGCGCTGGCTCAACCCGACTCTTCAACCCCTCCAGGGATGGGGACTCCCCCCCTGCCCTGGGCAGCCCATTCCAACGCCCAACAACCCCTTCTGCAAAGAAATCCTTCCTAAGAGCCAGTCTGACCCTGCCCTGGCGCAGCTTGAGGCCATTCCCTCTTGGCCTGCCGCTGGCTCCTTGGCTCAAGAGACTCCTCCCCCCTCTCTGCACCCTCCTTTCAGGGAGTTGCAGAGGGCCAGGAGGTCTCCCCTCAGCCTCCTCTTCTCCACACTAAACCCCCCCAGGTCCCTCAGCCGCTCCCCATCAGACCTGTGCTCCAGACCCTGCACCAGCTCCGTTGCCCTTCTCTGGACACGCTCGAGTCATTCAATGGCCTTTTTGGGGTGAGGGGCCCAAAACTGAACCCACTCATCGAGGGGCGGCCTCCCCAGTGCCGAGCCCAGGGGTCACATCCCTCCCCTCTCCCTGCTGGCCCACGAGGAAACGGGGCTGAGCGGGCCGACGGGCTGAAGGGTGCGCTCGTCGCTGTGTGCTGTGCAAGGGCAGCACTGAGAGCTGCTCCCCTGCGGCTCCACAATAAAAAAGAGCCGTGCTGCTGCCATACCTGTAACTCTGCCTCCTCCTGCCGCAGCATGTTGCGGAGAATCTGCGTCGCGTGCTTCTGGACTTCAGGGTCCTGCAATTTCGGATGGAGGCAAAGAGACGGGTTGAGTTTTGCCTTCTTCCTGCCCACCGCGCCGGGCAGCAGCGTGGACAACGCGTCGGGGAAACGCCCCGTCATTATTTGCTACCTGCAAGGGCTTGGGGTCGGTGATGCGCTGCGGCGGGGGGAGCGGCGGCGGGGGAGGCGGCGGGGGGCAGGCGGGGGTGATGCGGGGAGCCCCCGCCGTGCTCACGTCTTGCTGAGAACCAGAGAGCCCCACCGAGGGAGGGGGAGAGCCCAGGAGGGTCAGAGCGACGTAGGCACCGGCTGGAAAAATTTGGGAGTGGGAAAGGGTGAGAAGGACTCACGTTATTCACTCTCTCGACCTAACCCACCCGATGGGCATCGCGGCAGCGGGGTGGGCACGTCCCTGGCCCTGTCAGCAGCGAGGCCACCTCTGCCGTGGCGGGTGCTCCCCTGGCCCACCCTGCAAACACTCACTGGCATGATCGAGACAAATTTTCCCATCTTTTCCCCCCAAGAATCAAGACCTGCCCTTGGGTGGGATGCTGTGGCCTCCCGGGCTGAGGTGCTGCAAGGCTCATGACCAAAGCTGTAAACGCTGATTTGTCTTTTTAGGACCCTGCCACGGGACAAAGCGTCACCCTGGGGGTGCAAGAGGTGGGGGCTGGCTGCCACCAATCTCCCCAATAGCCCGATGGAAATGTGCTCCTCTCCCCTCTTCACCCCCAGCAGCCCGGGCAGAGCGGCCGGCCAGTGGGCACCGGGGCTGCCGGCCACCCGGGGCCAGAAGGAGCCACCGCAGCTCCCCAGCCGTACTCACACTTGATTAACTTCACCACTTCGAGGTGAGAGCTGTTGGTCACCATCGTGCCGTTCACCTGGGAGAGGAGAGAGGGGGTCAGAGAAGCTGGCGGGGGGGAGCGGGGTGCACGGCCCCACACGCAGAGAAGCGGCGGAGGCGACAGCTGGGGGGACTCACCTTGACTATGCGATCCCCCTCCTGCACCCCGGCTCTCATGGCCGCCCCCCCTGTGACACAGGGAGGAGAGACACAGTCAGGAGGGACGGAGGGGAGACAGACGGAGCCAGGGGCTCCGCTCCCAATGCTCCCAGATCATCCCGGCACGTTCCTGTCAGGGTGGGGACACGGGAACCCCCAGGCACATATTTCCCGCGGGGGACAAGGCCGGTGACCAACCTTGGGGGCTTTACGCACAACCCCCAGCACACATTCAGCTCAGAGCTCACCCAGCCAAGCCCTCCTCTGCTCACCCAGCCAGGCCTCAGCCTTTTCCATCCGTCTCAGGGTGGGAGAAGGGGCCCCAACCTCTTACCCCACCGCCCGGGTTGGCTCCGACACATCTAGAGAGCCACCAGGTGCCTGGATCCAAAGGCAGGAGCGGGGCCCAGGAAGAGCAGCACTGCTCTGCCTCCTCCCCCCCTGCCTGCTCTTTAACAAAGCTGAGGTTGGGATACACGAAAAATTCGCTTTTCCTAAAGCCAAAACCAAGAGGAAAATGTTTCCATTAGGTTCAACTCCAAGCCAAGGGCCTGGGACACGGCAGTGAGCGCCGAGAGTGGAAAGTACATCGGATTGTTGGGATTCTTTCGGCTTTAACGGTCTCGTTATTGGCAAATGAAGTGAGCGGGGAGAGGGGGGACAACGCTCCGGGCTGTCCTGCACCTGGGGACACCCCCCAGGGCGAGGGGGCTGATGCGGGGGGCTCCCCACACAGCTCCAGTTGCAGGAGAGAGGCACTCCAGCGCTAACCTGCCCTTGAAACTTGCAGCATTTTCCCTTTCCTATATTCTCATTTTTCCTGGCTTTTGGGCTAGAGGGAGGGGGGGGGGAAGGGGGAGGAGGTGGGAACATCCGCTGTAAAATAAGCAGCTCATTGTCTATTTAAATTGCTGCTCCAAGCCCTGCCACCCCGCAAAGTCATTATACAGCAAAACCGGCAGCGTCTCCGGCAGCACAGCGCCAAGAGCACTGAGCTGCTGAGTCTGTGTTTACCCAGGGCTACAAAAGGGAATTCCCCACCCACCCACCGTCAGCAGCTCCCCGGGCTGTACAAGGAGCGGGGAGAACGCAGCAGTTTTGGGGAGCTTCCCCAAAACACTTTCCCCAAAACCACCTGCCTTCCCCCCCCAGCAATCGTGTCCTGTCCATTGTGGCTGATGCCGTAGCAAGACCCCGAGCTGGCAACGCTTAGGAAGGAAAACCCCTTTCTCCCAGGTTTTCTCACAGGGGATGAAGCTTTGGGTAGGTGAGGGGAGCCCCGAGGCATCTCCTGCCCCCCCCTGCCCTCACCCCGCCTGCTGCCAGCGCCGGCCCCTCTCACCTGGCCGCACCGACTGCACCAGGACGACGCGGTCGCCGCTGACGGTGAAGCCAAAGCCATGCTGGTCCTTCTGGATGATGACGCAGCGCTGGACCAGACCTGGGGAGGAAGAGGAGGGAGAACCAGTGAGGCTCCGAGCCTGGGGCGCAGGCTTGGCTTGTGGGGACCCCCCTACCCCGCTGCTCTCGGTTTCAGGGGTTGTGAGCAGAGCCTGGTGCAGAGCCCCTCGAGTCAGCGACCCAAGGGCACGGCTCATTCCTCCTCACCCTCGTGCGACGTCCCTGCTCGGACCCTTTCTCCTGAAAACAGGGTGCCCCGGCGAGCACGGGCAGGGTGGGGAGAGCTCCCGGCCGCTGGATCATCCCCGGCTGCTTTGCCGGGTCCTGCCCTCCCCCCGCAGCCTCAGCCGGGTGACTTTGGGTGCTGCCAAGGGGCACAGGAGCTGTGTCCCCGCGGGCGCTGCAAGGACCGAGGCAGGCGGCAACGTGCCCCCAAGCTCCCGGTGGGGACAGGGTGCGAAATGAAGTCCTCGGGTGCGAGAGAAGCAGAGGAGGAGGCAGGAAAACTTACCGGTGGTTTCGGAGGAGTCGGAGGGCTGGCGGTGGTGCCCGGGAGACCTCCGCTCTGAAGACGAATCACCCAGGGAAGACAGGCTGCTTAACCTGCGGAGGAGGAGGAGGAGAGCTCAGGGAGGGGGATGGCTGGACGGAGCCACCCTCCAGCCTCAGTGGGACCGGGGACAGCTGGACAAAGCCATTCTCCAGCCACGCTCGGGAAAAACAAAGGCACAGAGCTGGAAGGTGACGCAGCCAGCACGGGCGAGCGCTGCCCGTCCCTCCAGCTGCCTGTCCCCAAACTGCCCCGGGAACAGGCTCCTCTCCCTTCGGCACTACAGGGCTCCGGGGAGAGCCCCAAAAGAGCCCCCGCTCGGCGCCAGGACCCCCAGGGTCTCGCGTTTGCTGGCGGGGGGGGAGCGGGGCTCAGGGCAAGATGCATCATGCAGCGCAGGCAGGACGGAGCTCGGTGGCGGGTCTTTGCCAGGCTGCAGCGGGGCTGATGGAAGGAGAGACACGAAGCAGCGAAGGATGGGTGAGAGACGGACAGACAGACAATGGACAGTTACTTTACAGTCCTGCCCTTTCGCTGAGCCTGGCTAGTCCTCCAGCAGGGCTCTGGATGCTGGATGGGCACATGGGGCTTTCTGGGGCACAGCTCATCCCCTCGCTGCCGTGCTGGAAGCGGGGGGCTCGTCTACGTGGCTTTTTTGAGCCCCGATGTTTATTCTCCAGCTAACGGGGGTCTGGAGAAGTCCAGGCTGGGCCGCTACCCCTGCGAATGCTGCGTGAACAAGACCGTGCCAGCAGGCTTGGTGGGTGGGCAGGAGACCCACGAGCTGTGGCCAGAGGGAACGGCATGCCAGAGCAGCCCCCAGCCTCTCCCCCTCCTCAGGGGCCTGATTTTGCCTCCAAACCCAGCTCCATCCACAAAACGAGGGCCCCGGAGCGCTGCCTCCCCTTCCCCGTGTCCCTCCACGATCTCACGCCATCCCAGGGATGAAAGCGCAGCTCCGCTGTCCTGTCTCTCCTCCTCCTCCTCCCCAAACCAGCCACAGCTCTCCCCCGTCAGGGCAGGGCCGGAGGGGTCAGAAAGCAACGGGAAGAGCGAGAAAATGAAGGTGTTCCCGGTGGGAAAAGCAGCCGGTCTCTGCCTCAGCCCCCGAAGGCTGCGATGAAGTGGGGGTGCAGGATGAGAGCACACGCAGCCCCGTCGCCGACCCCGCTTACCTGGGCAGGTGAGGCTGCCTCTTGCTGCCCGCTCGGCTGCCGGGGTGGTGGCGGTGTGAGGTGGCCCAAGGGACACCCGGAAGACAGCGGCGCGGGGAGGCGGGGAAAGACAAACAGATCAAGAGGCAGAGGTGTGACTGACGGCAGGGTGACAGCGCGCTGACACCCCTCGGGGAGGGTGGCGGGACCCAAAAACACCCCCCCTGCGCCCGGCACGGCCTCACAGCACCCGCCGGGCTTGGGGCAGGATTCTCCTTTCTCGGTGCAAATCCTCCTCCCGGTTTTGTGCCTTCCTCAGCGCAACTGGGAGGCATCGAGCAAGAGGGTCCCCCCCAAAACCACCCCACGGGGACGCAAAGTCAGAGCCCACAGCAGCGTAAACCCGACAGCGTCGCTGCTGGGGCCTGTTCTTGAGGTGCAACAAGTCCCTGGCTCCTTCCTGCGCGCCGGGAGATGAATATTAGGAAACACCTCGCTGAAGGTCGCCTGGACAATCCTCATCCAGACCCGACCTCACAACCGTTACGCCGCAGCCTCTAATTTACTCGATTACAACCCTCGCTCGCTAAAGCGGGGGATAAACCAGGACCTCGGCGCGAAGGAGCCCGGGCGCAGCCTTGGTGGGGGCTGCGGAAGCGGGGACACGGCCGAAGCATCCCAACAGCTTCCCCAGGAGCTGGGGGCAGGGGTGGGACTGGTCCCCCCGCTGTTTCAGAGGCAATCCAGGATGGGGAGCGGCACTGCTGGCAGGCGAAGGGTAGGTGCAGGATTAACCCCGCGGGATTACCCGGCAGCCGGGCGCAGGGTGCTCTCGGGGCAGGTCAGACCCGCCGCTTATCCAGGCCAAGGAAGGATCGGCTCCTCTTTCCGCATCACCCCGGATGCCAGGACTTAAGGTGCTGCTGCACAGCGGGACAGTCATTAAGCCTCTTCATTAGGGGAAGCACCCCGGTGCCTGACGAGGCCAGGACCACGCGCGGCTGAGCCCACAGCCCGGCCAGGAGCCACCAGGCCGACACCAGCACCACTTAGGGACGTGCCAGCCCCGCGCCCGCAGCAGGAGCCCGTCTCCATCCCGCCCGAAGGAGCCAGGCCAGCGCTGGCTTATCGCTGTCTAAAAGAGTAGTTTAATTCGGCTTTGCATAAGCTCCTTCCTAATTGACTTACAGAGAGCCAAAACATGCCATTTTAAACCAAACGCTGCCAGCTTGACGGAGACCTGACCCCGACGCCTGTTTCCAGCTGGGGAAGCTCCTTCTGGTGCCCTGAAAGACCCTTCGGTTTTCCTAAAAGTTGTAACTCCAGAGCCCTTGTACGATGCCCAAATCCCGCAACCGCCCTTGACTCACCCAGTCCCAGCGCTGGGGCCAGTCTCCAGGCCGGCACCTGCAGCCACATCCTACGTGCTGCCCTCAGAGGTTTTGGCTCTGAGGTTATTTTCCTCGGTTTTGGCTACTTTGAGTTAAATCACAGCTCTTTGCTTTTCACGAACACACGACAAGAGGAGCGAGACGCTCTGCGTCGCCTGCCTGCAACGGGGGCAGGATGGGAGAAGGCAGGACACGCCGGGCATCCCGGCGAGAGGCACAGCTGAGATAAAAAAGGAAAAACAAGGAAGAAAATAAAATCATCACGCACGCTCAAGAGCAAAGCACAGCACAGGCGCTGCCACCTCGGGAGCCCACGCAGAGCAAACGCCACAATTAAAAGATTAAGGGAGAAATAGGATCAAATCCTCAAAGCGGGTCAGTCTCCAGCCGGAGCTTTGCAAAACGCTCTCTCCGAGACTGGGAGCTTTATTTTTTTTTTCCCTCCCAGGTCTCCAAACGGTGGATCCCAGCTCCGGGGAAGAGAAAACGTTTTGCGAATAGTTGGAGCCCGCGCTGTCACGCCTGGAAACCTGCTGCCTTTTGAAGCGAGCGGGGCGGCAGGCGGGGCCAGCGTCGGCCCATCAGCAGGAAAAGTTGTGAAAAAATAGAAATGTGTACGGAAAAAAGAAAAAAAAAAAACAAACAAGCAAAAGCCACAACTTGAAAAGGGAAAATCAGTGTCTTGGTGGGATTCCTCTTGCCATTGAGTCACTGCTTCCACCGCAGCCTGACGCTACGGTCTGCGCTGCTGGTAGCACCAGGATTACCCGGCATCTCCCGTGCCAAACCCCGCTGCCGGCCGCTCCCCCGGGCCACAGCCCCGCTGACGGTTTCACATACTGGTATTCTGGGGACAGGAAGGAAGGAAGGAATTTCAGCTCCAAAAAAAAAAAAAAAAAAAAAAAACCCCAACCCAAAAACCCAACATAAAAATGATTCAGCTTCCTCCCCTTCCCCCTCCCCGCCACACAGCAGAGGGAAAACGCGTTGGCCGGGCTGCGTCCAGCCCCGACGCTCCTCTCGCTGGAGCGGCTCCAGCCTCGCGGCGCGTTGGGGACGTCCCTCCGCATCCCCCCCACCCCATCCCCGCTGCCGCAGCCTCCGGGAGCGGGGTGTGCGTCCCCCCGCTGCGGAACGCTCGCTGCCTCGCTGGGGATGGAGAGGTTGAGGCTCAACGTCGCCCGCTGCTCCTGCTCCGCGGCCGACCCATCGGCTGCCGCACGATGACGCATCGGGGAAGCTTGTAATTATGCGTCTGCGTCTCAGTTTGCACGGCGAGGCAGATTTAAACCTCGCTAGGGTGTTGTGAGCAAATGAAGGAAAGAAGGGGGGAAACAAAAAATATAATCATTTCTCGACATTTTTGGCCGCCTGCAGACGCAGCTTGCGATGACACCCCCCGTCCCCGAGGAGATCTGGTTTTCTTCTCATCTTTTCCCACAACAGGTTTCCACCTCCCAGCCGGCGAAGACGTCAGAGCTCGCTTGAAGCGCGGGACGAGAGCGGCTCTCCGGGGACTCCTGGCCGGGGTTGGCTCACGATCCCGCTGCCTCCGTCCCCGCCGTGCCGACCCTGGGGTGTTTGCGAGGCAGCTCCTTCTTCCCGGCAGCAGAGCCGGGCCCGCCAGCGTGCTGCCAGCGCCGGGGCTTCGGCAACACCGGCGGCGAGGCGGCAGCCGGCCGAGAGCCGGCGCGTCCCCGCGGCACGCAGGCTACGGGCGACTGCCAAGCCACCCCGCAGCTGCTGCCCGCGAATCCACGAGGCTGGAGTCATCCCGGATCCATCTGGGGTTTATGCAGCAAAGCTTTTTCCTTCTCTCTCTCTCCCTCTCTGCTATTTATTTATCATTTTTTTTTCCAAGGGAGAAAAGCAAAGCAAAGCCTCAGCCCTCAGGAGGCGGCTGGTAGCAAATTTCATTTTGCAAATCAGATGCAAAGTCCCGTGTACGCGCCACAGCAAACTGAATTTAAATCCCCGGATTCCTCCAGCAACTTTGTTGCAGCAGACAGGGGATTCTGCAAAAGCTTTGTTTAAATTAAGACTTTTAATTAAATGGGGGGGGAGAAAAAAAAAAAAGAAAAAATTAACGCGACGAGCACAGCAGCCCTGGTTGTTTAATGGCGCAGCAGACTCCATTCCCCACATTTCTAATTGTCTGTGTGCTGCAAATTTTTGCAATGCCAATTCCCCACGGGGAGGAACGGAGGCTGAGCGCGGGGACAGCTGTGATTTCGGGCAGCCAGTCGGTTACGCAAAATCAGTCGGGTTTCGCAGTCGCGCTGCCTGCCCGGCTCGCTGGGCCGGGGTCCTCCGGCACCGCTCTCTCCCCAAACAGCCCCCGGCAGCTCTGCGAGGGTGCAGCCGGGGAAGGGAGACCCAAAACAACCCCGGTTCCGCTCCCCGAGGCGGCTGTGGGAGCTCCCGAGCAGGATTAGACCCAAAAAGAGACGGAGACTGGAGCGCTGTGCCCGGCAGAGACCAGTGAGAGCTGGGGAAGAGCACGGAGGGGCTGCGGGAGGTGAGGAAGGGGCGAGCAAGTATTTACGCCTTAATTAGATAATGTCTGCAAAGCACTTTGCACAGCTCTGCTACATCAACGTTAAGTATCATCACGACCGCTACCAGCAAAGTTAGGCCGGATCGGCAGCAACCCCGCACACCGAAAGCCCTTTCCGACCACAAAATTTTCTTTTAAAAGCTGTGTGCCATCCTTTCCCTCCCCACCTGCAAGAAAACCCACGGCATGGGAGCGCGGCGGGGGGGCGTCCGACGGCAAAGCGGAGCCGGGATGCGAATTCCCCACCGAGGACGACGCGGTTCACGCGCCGCTGCGGGGCCCAGATTTCCCCGGGAACGCTGCCGGAGCGCGCAGCAAGACCGTGAGCCACCCCAAATCCCTCCCGAGCTCTCCCCGTGGCGGGCAGTGTAATCATTAACGGTGCCACTGGAAAACGCAGACTGGCAGAGCTGGTTTGTCCGGCACTGACGGCGCTTTTGGGGTGCGAGATCTGGAGCAGCGAGCGAGATACGGAATAACCTACCCCGAAGGGATGTTTTCTCCCCGACCTTCCTCCTAAATAAAAGCCGCACACCCCACAGCGGGGAGGATTGTGCCTCTTTCCACCAGCGCAGCTCTCGAACCGCTTTCCTCCAGTGGGCTCCTTCTACAATTAAAACCGTGGCAATACAAGACGTTAAGACAGCGGCGACTAAACCCACGTCCCCGCAGCTGGACGGCGCTCGCCGGTGATGCACGGCTCCTTCTGCATCTCCTAACACTGGGGGAAGGAGATCTATACTGGTTTGCACTGGTCTGCCTCTCCTGGGAGCCCCCAGGGGGCTGCCTGCGCATCGATGGGCTGCGGGGATCAGAGGGCAGAAGCCCTGCGCCCACCTCAAAGCCACTGTGGTGGGTGGGAGGGTGGGGGCTGCTGAGGTGTTTTGGGGGGAAAACTCCTCACATGAACCTATTTCCAAGTGATTTTTGTTGCCGAAGAGCCGTGCCACCCAGCGACGAGCGACTCCCAGCTCAGCCAGGGCACTTCAGGCGCCTGACCTTAACGAGCGGAGGAGACCGCGGCTATTTAAAGAGCAGAGAGAAGCCTTAAGCCTGGTAATGACGCCCCGCAGCTCCCCGAGGCGGGGAAGTCGGGCAGCGAGGCTCACGCGGCACCGACACGCCGCCGGGACCCGATCCTGCCACTTCCCCACCCAGGATGGGTGTGAAATTCAGCAGCTCCTTAATTTCTACTCCGGCTGCGAAGAGGCAGAGCCTTGTCGCCGGCCTCGTGGCCGAGTCCTCCAGCTAATCAAGAGTTACCCAGAGGGAAAGCGTGGCGGGGCGGTTTTGTGCTCCACGCCAGCCCCTGCCTCGCACACCCAATCTTCCCCCCAAAGCGGGAGGACGCCGCGCGAAGGGCTCGTTGGTGAAGGAGGTGGAAACACGTCGCCCGTCCAACCAACGGATGCACCAAACCGCCTCTGGGCGCAGCAGCGGGTGCCGATGCGCTGGCACCTCACGTTGAGCATCTTCAACGCCATCAGCCAGGGACCAGCAGACGCGGCCTCGCAACCACCCCCAACGCCCTGAATCGGCTTCTTCTGGAGCACGAGGAGCGGGAAGAAAACCTCGTTTTCGGCAGAAAGTCACCCTCGGCGGCACAAAGGGGCGAGATCCACGTCGGAACAGACGCTGTCGCATCCCTACGGCTGCACGGGGGGGTCGCAGCCAGGGACACGGGGAAGCTCCTCGCCCCGAGACGGGGCAGCCGCAACCCACCTCCATCCCTCGAGTCACCCCAAAAGCAAATGTTTTTTTTTTATGAGGCTTATTCCCACAGATGCAGCGAAGGGTCTGAGCTGGCTGTGAGGAGCGAGGTGCCCGTTTCCAGCTCCCAAACACACACCGACCTCCATCTTCCCGCGCGCAGAGCGGGGGAGACGCCGGCGGCGCTGCCCACCTGGGCCCGCGCTGTCCGGAGACGGGGTGGGGGGGGGACACGAGTGGGACCCTCACCGGCCGCTTGCCCCCCATTCCCAGGGCAGAAGGCGAACGCATCCCGCTGGGGGTTAATTAGCTTAATTGCCTGCGAAGAACTGAGCTCTGAGGAGGGTGAGAGGGCAGTGAGGTGCCCCATTCACCCCAGGGGCGTGCCCCCCACCCCATAAACCCACCTGAAGAAATTCAGGTTAAAACTGAGGCTATTTGGGGCAAAACGCTCCTGCTGCACCCAGGGGAAGATATTTAACGGCGCAGGAGCAAAACTGGGTGTTTCCCCATTTCTAATTTCGGCCACATTTTCCCACCGGTCAGACGTGGGTTGGTTTTGGGGTGGTTTTTTGTGGGTTTTTTTTTTTGAGGGGACACGCACACACGCACACACACACACACACACACACACAACACCCACACACACACACATAAGCCTGATCTGAGCATCGCGGCGGGACGCAGCACCCCGGGGAGATGGAGGGACAGGCGGGGGGGGCAGTGAGGGGCTGTGACCCCCCCCCCCCCCCTTCGTCCTCCAGAGCGGGAGGGCCCGCGGCCTGCCCTACCCACGCCCCCCAAACCTCAGAGTTTCACCCCAAAACGCTGCTTTTTCAGAGAGGACCCCCCGGCCGCAGCGGGGGGGGTCTCCCCGCCGCCCCGGCGCCGCTCCCCCGGCTGACAACCGCCCCGAGGCCGCGGGGAGCTGCGGGCCCCCCCCCGGCCCCCCACCTACCTGTCGAGGGCCTGCGGAGGCCGCACGCTCATGGTGCCTCGCCCGCGGCCCCTCGGCGGTCAGGGCGCGGGGAGCCGCCGCCCCGCTCCGGCCGCCACCATCCCCGGGAACCCGGCGGCGGCCTCGGCGGCCTCGGCGGCGGCGGGGCCCGACCCCCCGCTCCGGCGTTGATCTCGGCGCGGCGGCGGCGGCGGCGGCGCGGCCCCCCCCCGCCCCGCTCCCCTTCACGACCCGCCCGGCGAGCGCTGGGGGCCGGGCCGAGGGAGAGGCCTACGCCCGCTCCCAATCCCCGGGCTCGCCCGGCCCCCGCCGCCGCCGCCGAGGGGGCAGCGCCGGCGGGGGCCGTGCGGGGGAGGGGGGGCGCAGACACGACCCCTGGGGACACCCGGCGGAGGTGGGGGGGGGGGTAGCGTGGATGGGGGGGGACACACGGGGAGAGCCGGGTGGGGGGGACCCGTGGGGACAGCGTGGGGTGGGGGGGACACCCGCAGGGTCACCTGGGTATGGGGGACCCACGGCGGGACCCAGTTGTGGGGACCATGAGGACAGTGTGGGTGTGGGGGGACCCACGGGGAGAGCCGCGTGGGGGGGACCCATAAGGGGAGTTGGGTATAGGGGAGCCATGGGGACAGCGTGGTTGGGGGGGGACCCACAGGGACCTCTGGATATGGGGGATGCCTGAGTGTGGGGTGCCCACAGGGACAGTGTGGGTGTGGGGGGACCCATGGGGAGACCCGGGTAGGGGGGACCCATGGGGACAGCGTGGGGTGGGGGGACACCCGCAGGGTCACCTGGGTATGGGGGACCCACGGCGGGACCCAGTTGTGGGGACCATGAGGACAGTGTGGGTGTGGGGGGACCCACGGGGAGAGCTGGGGGGGGGGGGCACCCATAAGGAGAGTTGGGTATAGGGGACCCATGGGGACAGCGGGGGACAGGACCCATGGGGGGGCCCACAGGGACCTCTGGATATGGGGGATACCTGAGTGTGGAGCGCCCATAGGGACAGTGTGGGTGTGGGGGGACCCACGGGGAGACTCGGCTAGGGGGGACCCATGGGGACATGAGGGATGTGGGGGACACCCGCAGGGTCACCTGGGTATGGGGGACCCACGGCGGGACCCAGTTGTGGGGGACCATGAGGACAGCGTGGGTGTGGGGGGACCTATGGGGAGAGCTGTGTGGGGGGGACCCATAAGGAGAGTTGGGTATAGGGGAGCCATGGGGACAGCGTGGTTGGGGGGGGACCCACAGGGACCTCTGGATACCTGAGTGTGGGGCGCCCATAGGGACAGTGTGGGTGTGGGGGGACCCATGGGGAGACCCGGGTAGGGGGGACCCATGGGGACAGCGTGGGGTGGGGGGGAACACCCACGGGGAGACCCGGGTGTGGGGGACCCATGGGGATGTGGGGGACACCCACAGGGTCACCTGGGTATGGGGGACCCACGGTGAGACCCAGTTGTGGGGGACCATGAGGACAGCGTGGGTGTGGGGGGACCCATGGGGACACCCAGGTGTGGAGGGACCCACAGACTTGGGGACCCACAGACACAGCCTGGGTAGGGGGGGGACCCACATATGGGATGACCTATAGACACAGGTATTGGGGTCCCATAGACACAGCCCGGCTATGGGGGGACCCCCCCCACAGCCTGGCATTGGGGACCAGCACGTGGCCGGGGTCTGATGGGACCCCCCGTCACAGCCCAGCGGGGGGGGACCCACAAACCCAGCCCGGTTATAGGGGTCCCACCCGCACCCCAGGCATGGGGGGGGCCCTGAGCCGCAGCGGGGATTTGGGGGACACAAGGCTTTGGAGGTGACATGGGGACTCACCCCCCAACACCCCACCAAGGGGTGCCCCACGAAGAGCCCCCTAAACCCTCAGCACCCCACGGGTGCACCGTGCTGTGAGGGGAGGGCAGAGGGGGTCCCCAAAAAGGAGAGCGAGGCGCTTTCCCCCCCTTCCTGCCCCTGCAGATTTCCCAGCGTGGAAAACACGGAAAAGTGAAAATGAAAATGAGCCGTTTTCCGGGAATCCCTGGGACCGAGAGGCGACAGCCTGGCTCATCCCCCTGCACCCCAAATCCTGAACCCCAAACCAGCTCCCAGCCTCCCGCTGCCCCCCGGGACCAAATCAGCTTTTTGGGGATCCCCCGTCCTGCCTGCAGCCCCCCGCAAAATCCCCTTTGCACGCCCCCGGGGGGGTGTAGGTTGGGGTCACGGAGGCGGCCTCCCCTCTGCGGTGACGGTGGCTTTGGGGTGCCACCGGATTTGGGGTGCCACCCAGGGCGAGAACAGCCAGACCCCTCTCTGCAAACTGGTTTATTTGGGGGGGGGGGGGGCTGGTTCCTGCCCTTTGTACAGGCAGGGTGAGACCGGCAGCTGCGTGCAGGCAGCGACACGATGGCGGGGGGGGGTGTGTGTGTGTGAAGGGCTGAGGCTGGGGGCCACGGGGGCACCCCAAACCCCGCGGGGGGCTCAGCCAGACCTTGGGGGCTGCGGGGTTGAGATGGCGGGACAAGGGGGTGTCGTGGCTGCCCACCCCCCCAATGCAGAGCCCACCCTAGGGTGGCTGGAGGGAGCGGCCGGGGGGCTGGGGGGTGCGAAGCTGCGGGCCGGCAGCACCCCACCTTTGCCCGTCCCCCTGCCCTTGAGCTCCAGCTTCACCCCGGGGCAGCTCTGCACAGCGGCCTTCCTCCTCCTCCTCCTCCTCTTCCTCCTCCTTGCCTTCCTCCCCCGGCTGGGATGGGGGGGGGCTCCAGCACCAGCCCCCCGACCACAAGCAGGAGCCCGGGGAAGGCTCTGGGGGGGAAGCCGGGGTGCAGGAGCCCCGATGCAGGGACCCCCGGCTCAAGGGGGGCAGCTGAGTGGGGGGGGGGGCGGAGGTGGCACCCAGGCAGGTGCCGGGGGGCCAAGGGCTGGCAGCGGCAGGGGGGAGGCAGCCAGGCAGGGGAGCTCCCCCGGGACCCCCAGCCGGCAGCAGGAGCCCCCCAGGTCTGGGGGGGACGCGGAGCCGAGGCCTGCGGGCAGCAAGAGACGGGGAGCGCCGTGAGCGTGGCTGGCGGCGGCACCGCACGGCACGGCTGAGACGGGGGTGCAGGCAGCACCCCGGGGTGCTCCCACAGGTCCCTTCTCCCTGGGCTCAGCACCCTCCGGGTGGGTGCCCCGTCCTCTCTCCCAGCCACAGCCACTGGGTGCTGCTGTGGGACCGGCAACGGCCGCGTCCCTGCCTGCCTGCGCTGGGGCTGCAGGCAGGGCCCTCCTGCCTGCACCGAGGGCCCCCAGCACCCACAAAAGCCCTGGCACCCACCCTGCAGCCCCCTGCCCCGCCTGGCCCTGACGCATCCCCTGGGTGCTGGCACTGGCCGTGCCCACCAGTCCCGCTGGCCCCACGCTTACTGGTCCCAGTGGTGGCCGCCCTCCTCTCCAGCATGTCGGGGTGCCGGGGACCCCAGTGCAGCACCCGCTGGCTCGGTACCAACTGGGGGGACCAAAGGGGAGGTGGCAGTGCTGGGGAAGGGCAGCCTGTCCCCAGGGGTGTCCCCAGCTGGGCTGGGTCCCCAGGACCCCCGGGCTGGCTCGGCATGTTGGGGGACACGGCGGGGGGGTGGGCTGGGCAGCTGAGGAAGAGGAGTTTGCTGAAGTTCAACTTGTAGGTGAAGCGTTTGCCCTTGATCTTGTGCTTGTGGTAGTACCGGGGCGAGGGTGGGGGCTGTTAACAGAGGAACCAAGGGGTCCCCCTGAGATGGCAGATGCCACCCCATGGGGTCCCCTGGGATGGTGACAGCTCTGCCCCCCCCGCACCCCCCATCCCCTGCGGCACCTGAGTGCCCAGCTCAGCTTGTTGTGGTTCATCTGGGGTTTGCGTTTCCTTTGACCCCACAGCCGGGCCACCTCCCCGGGGGCCTCCCTGTTCTCGCCCTGCTGCTGCCAGGTGGTGACATGGTGGAACTCCTCTTGTACCAGCACTGGCGTGGCCAGCAGGGACAGGGAAGGGATGTGACCCCTGGGCTCGGCACTGGGGAGGCCGCCCCTCGATGAGTGGGTTCAGTTTTGGGCCCCTCACCCCAAAAAGGCCATTGAATGACTCGAGCGTGTCCAGAGAAGGGCAACGGAGCTGGTGCAGGGTCTGGAGCACAGGTCTGATGGGGAGCGGCTGAGGGAACTGGGGGGGTTTAGTGTGGAGAAGAGGAGGCTGAGGGGAGACCTCCTGGCCCTCTGCAACTCCCTGAAAGGAGGGTGCAGAGAGGGGGGAGGAGTCTCTTGAGCCAAGGACCCAGCGGCAGGCCAAGAGGGAATGGCCTCAAGCTGCGCCAGGGCAGGGTCAGACTGGCTCTTAGGAAGGATTTCTTTGCAGAAGGGGCTGTTGGGCGTTGGAATGGGCTGCCCAGGGCAGGGGGGGAGTCCCCATCCCTGGAGGGGTTGAAGAGTCGGGTTGAGCCAGCGCTGAGGGATCTGGTGGAGTTGGGAACGGTCAGGGTGAGGTTCATGGTTGGGCTGGAGGAGCTTCAAGGGCTTTTCCAACCCAGATGATTCCTTGATTCTGGGATTCTGTGATTCCTCCTGCTGCAGCAGCTCCAGGATGAAATGCCATAACTGGATCTGCCGGCAGCCGGGCCCAGACTCAGCTTTGTACGCCCCGTCAGGGAAGAACAGCCCTGCAGAATGAGCGGGGCACACTTAGGGCTCTTGGGGGACCGGGCAACATCACCCCAAGATCCCTGCTTGTCCCCAAGGCAGCTGGTTTTTAGCTCTGGGGAGGATGGTGATGGGGTCTGTGCCCCATCCCAGAGTGGCTGTGGGTCTGCAGAGAGGGACCGGCCTTGGGTGCAGGCAGGGAGGGATGTGGGGGGCTGAGGGTCACCCCTTCCCTCCCCGAGGCTTTGTCCTGCTCACTGGGCGCTCACCTGATGCCCAGGAGGAGCCGGGCAGCACCCAGGATGAACCCAGCACCTGGGGGGGTGCACCCAGCACCGGGGGGAAGATGCTGCCCGTGACCTCCCCGCTGTGGCCAGGACAGGCCACACCACCACAACTCACGGGGACGGTTGTGTCCTCATTTTCAGGGGGTTCAGCATCGCCAAAAAACCCCAAAACCACCAGCCCTGACCCACTTCCCACAGGGCCCCGGGGTGGGGGTCCTGCCCCACTCACCTGCAGCCCCGCCGGGGGGGTCTTCCCAGGTGGGAGCTGCTGGGCAGGAGAAACCCTCTGAGGGTCTTAGGGAGCATCCTCTGGGTCTATAGAGGGGGGGGGATGGGTTAATTTATGCTTATAAATCTGCTGAGACCCCAAAAGGGTGAGAGGGAGCGAGAAACGGCTGGGAAGGAGAGGGGGGAGCGGAGGGTTGGGGTGTGGGGGGAGGTTTGGGGGTCCCTGCTTGGCAGTGGCGAAGGAGCCGCTGCCCAAAAACCCTGACTGGTTTGTGCCCCTTTGGCTGCAGGTGCCCGGAGGTGGGTGCCCCCTCGTTTGATCTGAGCGTGATTCCAGATTCAGGAGAAAAAGCAGGAAAAAACCAGAGATGGGAGCAGAGGGGACACTGTGACGGCGCCTTCCCCCCCCCCCCTTGCCTCTCCGTCGCCCGAGCGGCCGCGGCGCTTCCCCGGCCCCGTGTCCCAGCCAGGTAAATACAAATGGGGCAATTCGGGATATTTGGATTGGAGCGGGAAGACAAACAGCGGATCCAAAGGGCAGGAGGCTGCGAACCCCCCCCCTGAGGGCTGGGGCGGCCGCGGAAAAGCTTCGTGCCCATTTTTTTCCTCTTTTAATTTCCTTTCCCCTCCTCGTTTATTCTCCATCTCTCATTAGCGAAGGCCTTGATGCCTCTTTCAAGTCTCTGTCGCAGAGGGGGAGTCTGGGATCCCCGTGAGTCCCACGGGGGCTGTTGAGCCCCGGGGGGGTGTTTTCCTGGGGTGCCCTGTCTCTGGGTGAGGGTCCCCCATGGATTAAGGGGAGAGTGGGAACCACAGACATGGGGGGGTGGCTCCGAATTGGGGCAGGGGGTGCCTGGTCCCCAGCTCTGGGGGGTGGGCAGGGAGCCAGGACACCTGGGTCCCCCCCGGACGGCGGGAAGGGGACAGTGGGGGGGTACAGGGGAGCGTTTGGGGCTGGGATATGGGTGGGTTCCTGCCCCTTTATCTCTCCCAAATCCTGCTCTGATCTCCTTCAGCGGCCCCCCCGGCCCTGCTGGGGCATCGCCCCCCGGGCAGGCAGAGGTGAAGGGCCTGTTTGTTTAAAAGCAGTTAATGCTATTAAAACAAGCGGATTAGGGAACAGCAGAACAGCTGGGGGGGGGTGTGGGGTGGGGGGGGAACCCCAGCAGGGCTGGGGAGAGGGGGGGGCAGATCCTGAGGCTCATCTATGGGGCAGAGGAGAGGGGCTGCCGCAGAGGGATGGGGAAGGAGCATCACCGCAGCCACCCTCGGTGACACGCCACCCCCTCATTTCCCAGGGCTGGGAGCCCCCCCTGTGCCACAGGGTCTGACCTGCACCCCCCTCGGGGAGCCCCATCCTGGGCTCGGAGCACCCCCCGATGCTCACGGCGGTTTCTTCCTTCCCTCCCTGGCCCCGCTCGTTCCCATCCTTCGGTCTCCTGGGACCGTGGGATTTAAAAGGTTTCAAACAGAAACTCGAACCGGGCTGGGGCAGGGGGAAGGATAAAAAGGGGATGAAGGTCACATCGGAAAGTCACAGCCCTGGAAACATCCAGGCGAGGGGCCCAGGGGGGTCCCTGGGGGGCAGGGCTGGTCCCCAGGCACACGGTGACATCCCCTGTCCCCTGCTTGGTCCCCTCCTGTATCCCAGGGCTGGATACAGCCCATTCCAGGACACAATACATCCATCCCGGGCTGGATACGGCCATTCCGGGCTGGATATGGTGGTCCTGGGGCTGGATATGGCCATTCCAGGACTGGATATGGTGGTCCTGGGCCTGGATATTGCCATTCTGGGCTGGATATGGTGGTCCTGGGGCTGGATATGGCTATTCTAGGACTGGATATGGTGGTCCTGGGCCTGGATATGGCCATCCTGGGCTGGATATGGTGGTCCTGGGCCTGGATATGGCCATCCTGGGCTGGATATGGTGGTCCTGGGCCTGGATATGGCCATCCTGGGCTGGATATGGTGGTCCTGGGGCTGGATATGGCTATTCTAGGACTGGATATGGTGGTCCTGGGCCTGGATACGGCCATTCCGGGCAGGATATGGTGGTCCTGGGGCTGGATATGGCCATTCCAGGCTGGATATGGTGGTCCTGGGGCTGGATATGGCCATCCTGGGCTGGATATGGTGGTTCTGGGGCTGGATATGGTGGTCCTGGGGCTGGATATGGCCATTCTAGGACTGGATATGGTGGTCTTGGGGCTGGATATGGCCATCCTGGGCTGGATACAGTGATCCTGGGCTGGGTACGGTGATCCCAGGGCTGGATGTGGCCATCCTGGGCTGGATATGGCCATTCCAGGGCTGAATACTGTGATCCTGGGGCTGGATACGGCCATTCCAGAACTGGATATGGTGGTCCTGGGGCTGGATACGGCCATTCCAGGACTGGATATGGCCATCCTGGGGCTGGATACGGCCACTGATCCTGGGGATCACTGATCCTTGGGCTGGATATGGCCATTCCAGGGCTGGATACAGTGATTCTGGGGCTGGATACAGTGGTTCTGGGGCTGGGTATGGCCATTCCAGGGCTGGATGCGGCCATCCTAGGTGGATAGAGTAATCCTGGGGCTGGATACGGTGATTCTGGGGCTGGATACGGTGATCCTGGGGCTGGGTATGGCCATTCCGAGCTGCATACAGTGATCCTGGGGCTGGCCATGCTGGGGGCTGACGAGGAGGGGGGCACTGGATCCAGCTCCTGACCGTGGAGCTCTTACAGCCGCCGTGAGGAGCAGGGCTGGGATTTGGGCTGGGATATCGTTGGCTTCATCCCCCGAGCCCAGCCCTAATCCTCAAAGCTCTTTGGGGTTTTCCCTCACCGCCTAAATCCTCTTTGGAGCCGGCGGCAAGGCGGGGCTGGCGCAGGGGCACCAACCTGAGCAAATAGGGTGAAACCCCACCCTTGATTTGGTGAAAATGGTGAAAATGGAAAACGAGACCCGTTCCCTGCCTGCACCGGACCCTGCCTGCAGTGAACCCTGCCTGCAGGCAGAGGTGGAGGCACCGAGCAGCCTCGGGAGCACGAGGCCGTTGCGGTGACGCTGAGCAGAGCCACATCCTGCCCCAAACACCTGCAAAGGGACATCCCAGCATGCGGGTTTAAGCCATGGGGCAAGCGGGGTGTCGGGGGCACCGGTCATGCCCCGTGCCCGCTCCGGTGCCATCGCGGTGGACATCTGACCCACACCGGGAGCGAGAGGGGCTCCGAGGGGTGCTGGGACCCCCGGGTCCCTGCGAGGGAAGGGCTCCCGCTGTGTCTCCCAAAGGAGATCTCTCGGGGATCTCCTACTGCCCGGTGGCACCCGGCGTCCATCCCGCCCGCGCGCTCCGCGTCCCCGGCACACCCGGCCCGATGCATTTGGGGTCACTTAAAATGAAGCCCCAGTCCCGTTGCTGGTTCCTGGGAGCGTGGCCGTGGCTGCGCAGGCCATGGCGTTAACCTCTCCCTGGCTGCGGGGCTGTTGCCATCCTCCTCCTCCTCTTCCTCGTGGCTGGTCCCTGTGAGCGACGGGGATGCAGCTCCCTGCAGGAGAGCGGCCGGTGGCACCCATGGGGACAGCCAGAACGGGCACCGAGCCCTGTGCCAGCAGTGCCAGCAGGGCCCCGCCAGAGAAGCGGGGATCCAGCAGGAATGTTTTGGCCAAAACGGGGGTTCACCAGCCCCGGAGGCCTCTGGAAAACCCTCCCGGAGCCACACACAAAGCCCAGGAGAACCAAAAGGGCCGTCAGCCCACCCTGGGTGATGCCAGGCAGCCGGAAAGGCGATGGGACCCCCCCCAGTTTATCACAGCAGGGTCACGGCTGAGCTGGGAGGGATTTGGCCACGGGGAAAAGCTGGGATGCGAAGGGGAAGGGTGGGCAAGGAGGGGCTGGGGCACAGAGCCACGTGTCCCCCCGTGGGGATGAGCCCCGCTCAGTTCAACCATCCTGGGGAGCCGGCGGTGATGGAGGGGAGCAGCATCCCTCCCCGCACACCCCGCTCTGCCCGGGGCCAGGGAATTAAATCCCGGGGCTGTTTGCTGGTTAAATCAAGCGAGGCTAATGCGATGGAAAGCGATACAGGGTGTGTGTGGGGGGACTGATGGGTGGGTGTGCGAGGGGCGTGCGAGTTGGGCGTGAGCGACGGCTGCGGGGGGTCCCGGGTGGGTGCTCGTCCCCTCAGGAGTCGCAGGGATGCTGGAAAATGGAGCTGTCCGGGTCCAGAGCACCCAGGCGTCAGGGCTGGAGGGAAAATCTCCCAGCTCGCCGTGCCGCATCCCTCTCCCGTGCCGACAGCCCCCACCCCAGCCAGGCACCCGTCTCCCCAGCTGGCTCCCACCGGCACCCAAGCCCAGGGCACGCGGCGGCGGCAAGCGTGACCCCGCTGCCTGGCCACGCTCAGCGCGGGCACCTCCCTGGCACTGGGGCCAAGCTCTGCCCGCTCCCAGCCGGCAGCAGTCCTGCCCGCGGCCCGAGCCCAGCCGGAGCCAGCCAGACGCGTCCTGGCAGCGCGGAGCCCGGGTGGAGCCGGTGAACGTTTCTTGCCGATCCAGGAGCTCGCTGCGAATCCCGCAGGGTGTAGCCGGCTCGCGGCTGCCCACCCATTGCGACACCGGCAGCCGCGGCGGCACGGTGCCAGGGCCCCCGGGCGCCGAGCGCTTTGCCTACCGAAGCGCCGGGCGAATTCCCGCTCCTTTGCTTTCCCTCCTTGTAATTGGGAGGAAGGGCCCGGGCGGCTCGTTCTCTGTTCAGACTTGAAGGGCTAGAGCACGCCGGGAGCGCGCCGGGAGCGAGCGGGATGGGGAGGCAGCAGTGGTGGTGCTGGACCCGTGTCCCGGCAGCCCGTGCCCAGCTTCTCCCTGCCCGTTGCACCGGCGCAGCGCTGGGGGATGCTCCCGGTCCAGCCCCGGCATCTCGTTGTGGGCAACCCCCCGAGACGTCCCCATGTCCCCCCGGGATGGAGCTGCCAAGCACGAGCTGGGATCAATAAGTCATTTCTCACAGGTTAATCCCCCCACCCCGCTGGGAGAGCTCGCAAATTAAAATAATAATAAATTAAAATAATAAATGAAGTTGGGCAGGAAGGGGGGAAAAGCAAGAGGTGGGTCAGGAGCGGGGAACCGAGCTGAGGGGTGGTCGTGGACATCAGCGGCCGAGCCGAGGGCTTGGGGTGGAGGGAAGAGGCTGAGCTTGGGGAGTGAGGGGGGGAAATAAAAGAAAAAGGGAGAAAGGGGATGAAAAGGGAAGGAGGAGGGAGGGGACAAGCGGAGGGGGCTCGTGTGAGGATGAGGGATGGGGGATGCTCATTTGAGATGAGGATGAGGGACGGGGAGAAAGGGGAGATGAAGAGTGACAGGATGTGGTGAACTGGGGTTGGGGAGAGGGGAGGGAAGGTGGAATTGGCAGAAAATGGTAAAGGAGGAGGAAAGGAAAAGAGAGAAGGGAGGCAGGGGGCAGGCGAGGGGTGCTGGGGGCCGTGCCGGGAGCAGGATGAGGCCGGGGTGCAGGCGCAGGCCCCGCTCTGGTTCCCGAAGCCTCTTCAGGTCCCATTAGCGGGGATGGAGGGTGGCAGCTGCCGATCGATAGCGATCGCGCCCACGGAATTTATTATGTTTTCGCCTGCCCCAGCCCCCTCCAGCACCCGCCCACCCACCCCAGCACAAGCCCCCCCCAGACCACGGCTGCCTCCAGGCCCCTTTTTGGCCGATGTGGTGCAAAGCCGAGGTGCCGGGCAGGATCGGGCCCCGGGATCCCTCCTCCCGGCCGGGCGGGAGCAGCTCGCTCTGCGTCTCAGAGGTGCCTTTCGGGTGCCAAGGGAGGATTAACAGCACCCGGGGCAGGAATGGGGCTGGAGGTGGTTTTAATTGCCATTAAGAGGAGGCTGGGACTGGATGAAAGAGCTCTGGGGTTTTATTGCACCTGTGAATTCGGGTGGTTCCAACAGCACCAGGCTCCCGCCAACACGGGGGGGTGCTCCCGGCCAGGTCCCCGCGAGGCGCAGAGACCCCCCAGGATAAAATTGGAGGGGGGGGGGGTGGTGAGGACCGAGGCCAAGGAGAGACCAGGGGGGACTTGAGAGCGTGGGGAAATCCCCGGTGGGTCTGTGGGCTCGCTGCCCTCGGGGGGTGACCTCCCACGCGCCCAGCTGCACCCGAGCATCCCCCCCCCCGCCGTGGCGAGCTGGGAATCCCTTCTCAAAAAGGCTTTGGAAAGTCCCGGAGAGATTTCACCCGGCCTGTGCCGCGTTTTCCAGCCTATCGTGAGCCCGGTAGCGCGGTGCTCCGGCATCGGGGGGACGCTCGGGCATTGGGGGGACGTTGTGGGGAGCAGCTCCCGGGCTGTCGGTGCTATCCAGGCCCCCCCCAGCCCCAGCGGGCAGAGCCCCGTCCCCCCCATTCCATCTTTGCTGCCTGTAAGTGAGAGCACGGGGACAGCGATGGGGACGCAGGGTTTGGGACAGGGTGCACCCCAGATCCCACTGGGGGCTCCTACGGCTCCGAGGGAGAAGGGAAAACCACCCGGGGTTGTTTCTTAAACCCGTTTTTCCTTTTCCAGGGCTCCGGTTGACGCCCTGTGGGGTTGGAGCCGCAGCCCCTGGCACTGACCGTGGCAGCGCATCGGCCCTGGGAGCTGATGGATGGGGTGGGGGGGCCCATCCTGCCGTCCCCGTGGGGACACGGGGCGGTGCAGCAAAGTGGGGGTCCCCTCGCCCCAAACTTGCTTCGGGATGGAGCGGAACGCAACCGTGGGCACGGGCCGAGGGGCAGGAGCTGGCCACCGGCTCCTCGGGGGAGGCCGGACTCTGCTCCCACGAGGTCACGGCAGATGCCATCGGCTTGGCGAGACACGAGGCCCGAGGCCGGGGGGAACAGGTGAAGGGACATGAACCCCCAGTGTGGTTTTTTTTGGACCCCCCCCAGGGAACTGGGGGAGCTGGAGATAAAAACGTGGTGGCCAAGTAAGAGATAAAGCAATTACCTGATCAATGCGGGTGAAATGGAGGAACGGCACAGATCGATACCAGCCCCCCCCCCCGGCAAGCGAGGAGGACGAGGGAAAAGGGGGGTGAAGGAGGGGAGAGGGATGGAGAGAAATGGGCCGGGCTGAGGATGGGGAGCCCCAAACCCCACACTGCGCCCCCCAAAAACCTCCACGCCGAGAGGCTGCAGTATCACCCCCGCGCCGGGAGCCAGCGCGGCGCGGGCTGAGGGAGCACAAAGCGAGCGATGGAAGGAGGAGCGGCACTGGGGGGGTTTCCCGGCCCCCCCATCGCTCCCCCAGCGCCAGGCTTTGAACTCGGCTCTTGGCCGCGCCGCTGTTTGGGAAGGAGGGGGAGCACCTGGCCGGGAGCAGCCCTGGCTCCGACGCGCCGGTTCTCCGTCAGCTTTGCCGTCGGCTCCCGGCACGAGCTGCTGGGGCCGCTTTGGAAAATTCCCGCTTGGATGTTGCTGGAAATTTCTAAAGATTAAGCTTTGGTTTTCCAGTCTGGGCTCAAATATCCCTTATTTTTCCCTGGAAAGCAGACAGCGTTCCGCTCCAGAGGAATCCTCAGCGGGGCTGGAAGGGGGCTCATCTTCATCGTGAAATTGGAAGAGCATTTGCTGTTTTCCCCTTTAATCAAGAAGCTGGAACAGCATCTGCAAAAGTGCATTTTTCCCCCTTATTTTCCTGGCCACTCCCTCCCCAGGAGGGGCCTGATCCTGCGCAGGGGCCAGCAGCATCCCCAGCCAGGGGGACACGACTCCTCCGGCTCCCGCGTTCGGTGCCTCATTGTGCGACTGGATTTTATTTTTTTTTTGCGACGAGCATTTTGCAGACTTCCAAACAGAACCTGTTTTTCCCCAAAATGTCTCAAATCCCCCCAAGATTGGCCTGGGAATACCCCACCAAAGCCACCGGCAACAGCAGAAACAGGGTCTTAAATTCACACCTAATTGAAAAGTACTGACTGATAAATAAAAAGGAATCCTCCACGAGGATTAGCCAGCTGTCAGGACCCCAGCACGCATCCTTGGAATTAATGGGTGTTTAATTAAATATACTTCTTATTAAATTAATTGTGTGCCCGAGGAAGGAAGCAGAATGCTCTCACCGGGCCGCTCCATCCCTCCAAGAGTGTGGCACGAACAAGAGGGTGCTGGGGGGGGGATGGCCCTGTCACCGTTTGCAAGAGAGTAATAATAATAATAATAATAATAATATTAATATTAATAATAATAATACCACTGCTGGTAATAAGAAAGGCCTGGAAAGGTGACGGCCGTGGAGCAGAGCCCCGTGGTGTAAGCACAGGGCTGAGCGCCAGGAGCTCCATCCCCTAATCCTCTCCTAACACAGATGCCTTTCTGTGCTCAGAAATAAAATAAAAAGGAAATAAAACCCGCCCTGAGCTGCCTTCCCAGCCCGAGCGGGGTCCCCCAGGCCCCGGCCCCTCCGTCCCAGCCCCTTTCCACTGGAGAAATCCTATAAAAAAAGGCCCCGTTGGCAGCGGGTCCGGCCACGCTGGTCTCAGCGTGGGGATTTAAGCCAGTTTTAGTTGGGTTTAGTTTAAACCCGACTTTACAAGAGCGCAGCTGGGGCCGTCGCAGCCCCGCGTCCCCCCCATCCCGCTCGGCGGCACTTCAGCTCTCCCCAAACCCGCGGGCAAAGCTCCGTCTGTCTCAGGTCAGGGTGGGGGGTCCCCTCGCAGAGGGGGACATGGGGATCAGGGAACTGGGGGGGGTCACCGGAGGCTTTGCCGGGGCAGAGCTGCGGTTCCCCAGGGACTGACCTTGGGAAAAGCCCCGTCGGGGCTGGGGAGGCTTCGAGGGGAGCAGCGGGGGGCGGTGGAGGGGGGGGGACACACACCGGGGCTGCTCCTCTCCCAAATCCAGCCCCGAGCATCTCGATCCGCAGCGGCTCCGCACGCGGAGAGCGAGCGAAACCCGCCAAGAAGCGAGCAAACGGCAGAAATGCTTATTTAAAAGGTTTATTTAACTTTTTAATTTGAGGTAAAATACTTTTTTTTTTTTTTTTTTTTCTTTCAACTTCCATAACAAAATACAGAGCTATCAGATACCCCTGGAAAAAATATGTATATTATACATATATTTCTATAACATTACATCATATATATATAATATATATATGCAAACTTTTTTTTTTTTTGAAGACTTTATAGAAAGTGGAACGTCTAAAGGCACTGCACAATGGAGTTTTTAAAGACTACTTTACATTGTTATGTACATATCCACACACGTTCCATCCTGCTCTCCATGGACAGACAGCTCAAGCTAACCACGTGTATGCATCCGCACTAATCCCTGCTGAATCAATTCTAGTAAAGTCAAAGAACATGCCTCAGGAAAAGTGATTTTTTTAAAATTAAAAAAAAAAAACAAAACAACTTTCTATCAGTAAATACTTTCTCCTTAAAAGCACTCTAAGAAAAAAAAAAAAAAAAATCGAACTTTTTTTAAACAATCTGATTATGATTATTTCAAACCGAAAGAAGAAAAATTTTTTTTTTTTTTTTTTTTTAAAACCCACCAGGATCCATAAGACAAAAAGAGAAAAAAAAAAAAAAAAACAACCAAAGTTACTTTAAAAACATAATTATGGAATAAATAAAAACAAGGGACAACCGAGCAACGGGTGGAACCTCCCGCAGGCGACGAGGACGAGGCGATGGGCCGCCGAGGTTAATGCTTCTGGAGTGGGGCTCTTCCTCCTCCTCCTCCTCATCCTCCCCTGCGCTCGGGAAGGGGACGGTGGCCCCAGCCCGGGGCTCGCTGCAGTTCTGGCCGCCGCGGGAAGATGGGTGCTTCATCCACCCTGCCCCGTCTTGATCTTTTTTTTATTTCCCCCAAAATCTTGGTTTAGTGCCGGTTGTCCGATTAAAAGTCTCTTTCCTACAGATTCTCTATGACTAAACAAAGCAAAAATGGTTTAAACATTAACATGCTCTTGATTAATTAATACAGGTGGACGTTGAGATTTCAACCATTTAAACTTTACAAGTTTAAATATTTTGGCACATCGGAATATATATATTTTTCTTCTCATTTCTTATTTAAAATGTATTTATAAGCGCCCTCCTCCGAGGCTGCTGCTCGGCAATGGGAAGTCTGGTCGGGGGTGGGGGGGGGGGTGGGGGGGAGCCCCTGCCTCGCACCGAGGTGACCCCCTGAGCCGGCGGGGACGCGGGTGACGGTTTGGGGGGGGGGGAATGGGGGGGCTGCTGGGTGGCTGCCCCCCGCCTTCCCGCTCCTCCGAAGCGGAGCCCCTCACCCGCAGCCGCTCACTGGTCCGTTGTCCTGAGAACCTGAGTCCTTTATCCCTGAACGGAGCTCCCGGTTTGCAGTGCAATGGCTATGAAGACAACACCCCCCCCCCCCACCTTCCCTCCCCCTCCCCAGCGCCCCCTCCCCTCCCCAAAACCGATTACAAACTTTTAAAGCCAAACAACAGTTCAACTTTTGGGGTTTTGTTGGGTTGGTTTTGTTTTTTTTGTTGGGGTTTTTTTTTTTTTTTTTTTGCCTTAAAGGAAGGGCGAGAAGGGCGGCTCCCCCCCCCTGCCCCACCTCGGCCCCCGGCGCTGGGGGGGGGGACGATATGCATCGCTGATGGGAAAGGCCTCGTGTTTCTAATTCCTGAGTTCACTCGCTGATCCCCTCTCCGGGGCCGGATTGGGGGGCTCCCTCCCCCTTTCCTCCAGGTGCCGGGGCGGGGGGGGGTCCGAAGCCCAGTGGGGTTGGGGAAGGGGGGGACACACCCCCCCCCCCGCCCCCCCGAGCTCGCCCAGGTAAGCGGATTAAAGCTCCCGCATCCCCCGGGATCGACGTCTCGATTCGGCGGGGCCCAACCAGCCCCGTTTACCCGCCTCACTGCGTTTTGCAAAGAATTTTGTGCTCACACACACACACACCAACACGCTCCCTGCCCTCCTCCAACAGCTCCCCGAGTCCTCGACCGGAGGGATCTGCCCGCGCACGCCTCTCGCCTACAACCGCCTCAACAATCGGCCGCGCTCGGGACGCAGCTCTACCCCCGTGGAGGTGGGTCGTTTCCAAGCTCCGTTCGTTCGGGATTCGTCCCGCCGCGGCGGGAGACGAGCGCGCGCGTTCCTGGGTGTCATCCGGAGCCTAAATTAATCAGCCTAACGATTAACGCAGCTGCGTAGGGAAATAGCAGATTTATAGCAAAAAAAAAAATACAGCGAGATTTACACCGCAACCCCCCGCGCCTCGAGCCGGAGGCCAACGGGCACGGCCGCCCCTCCGCCGCCGCAACCACCGCGCGTCTCCGTCAGGCGGCCAAATCCCAAACCTCCGCCAAACCCAACCGCGGCCCCGACGCATCCGGCGCTCGCCCGGGCGGCTTCTGTCAACAGACCCTGCTCGCATAAAGTGTACACGTAGTTAAGGCATGAGTCAAAGTGATAGGGGAACCGAACAAAGGAAATAAGATTTAACAAAGCTCCTGTCATTCCTTCTCTATGAACTCACCACAATCGTTTCAGTGTTAATCTTCCAATCACTCCCAACTCCACCCATACAATTAGGGGGGAAAAAAAAAAAAAAAACCTAGGGTACATTTTAATGCGTCTATTAAAGGCATTAGGTTATTTTTTTTTCCCACCCCACTCCCTTCCCTGAAAGATTTTTTTTTTTTTTTCATAATATTTTGCTCATGGCTTCTGCAGTATTTCAGAAAGGCGAAAAAGGACGACTAAGGAATCCCGAAGCGCTACCGAGATCCGCTCGCCGGGAACGCGGCTCCCTCTCTCTCCAGCAGCGTCCCACCTTGCTGGCGCGCCGGTGACTTTCCGAGTTGTGTCTTTCTGTGACTTTCCCCCGCTCCGCAGACGGTGCGATATTCCCTCGCCCCGTCCCCTCCCTCAAAATACAGACGGTTTCCGAGTCTGACGCACGGCACGTCTCCAACGGGCAGGAAATCCTCTCCCCACCATCGCACCAGGCTCCATATATATATATATATATATATATAAAAAAAAAAAAAAAAAAGGGAACTAGATGAATTCAGAGATTCCTGCTTCTATAAATACTAGAGCGCATATAAAATAGACCGTGTCTGGAGTTCCTCCGTCCCGGTGGAGGCCTCAACCCCGCCGGAGTCCGTGCAAGGTCTGAAGCTCGCGCGCAAGGGCGGGCGGCTTCCCTCGCCTCTCCTCATCGGAGCAAGACAACCGCGTCTCACCTGCAATTCAACAATGAAAACAAAGAACACAAACCCCCTAGTTTCTAGAATTACCAAACCAGGCTAGCCCCAGCCCCCCGCCCGCCCCCCACGCTCTGCAACCTTGCTACATAAATACACAGATGTTTTCAGCGCAGCCGGACCCGCGAGGCTGCCCCGGGTTTAGGTGTCGGAGGCAGCGGCGGCCGCCACGGCCTTGGGAGCCGCGGCGAGGTGTGGGCTGCCCAGCGCCCCGTTCCAGTGGACTCGGCCGTTCTGGCGCTCCTCGGGGACGTCGGCCTGTCGGTCACCGTTCCAGCGGCGCTTGAGACGCAGCTTGGGAGGCATCAGGGCATCCTCTCTCTTCTCCTGAGCCCCCGGTTCTCCGGCGGACTCTCGGGATGACTTTTCCCCGCTGCTCTCCCCTTGCTCCGGGGATTCTTCGGCCGAGAAGCCGGCCTGGGCAGGGGCCGGCGGGGCTGGGTGCCACGACGGGGCAGCTGGCCTGGCAAACACAGGCCCTCTCTCCTCTTCCAGGCCGGAGCCTTCCTCTCGCTCACTTTTATCTTTTCCTTTCGCCGGTGGCTCTTCGGCCTCTGCCTCCTTGTCCATCGCAGGCTCGACCTTGACCCTGGGAGGAGGAGTAGCGAGCTGGGGGGCCGCCGGCTCCTCAGCGCTTTCCAGTCTCTCTCTGTTTTTGCGGCCCACGGGGGGAGGCTGTAGCTTGATGGGGAACTGGGGCTGCTCCTCGAGGGGCATTTGGCACTGTAGTGGCGGCACCATGAGCGGATAGCGGGGGAAAGTCCGCGGACTCAGGTGGTAGTTGAAGACGGAGCAGGCTTGCGAATGCAGGTAGTGTTTCATTTCCTCAGGGTTGAAAGAGAAGCAGCTGCTACCTGTGAAGGGGCTGAGGCCCGGAGAGGGGCTGTAGGAGAAAAGGGTGGGAGTCAGGGACAACGCAGGAGAGATCGGGACGTTGAGGACCCCGCCGCGCCCCGGCAGAGGGGACACGGCAAAGGGGCTGTGAGGATCCGGATAGATCCCGGGCCTGGTGAAGAGAGGGAGCATGATGTCGGGCTTGCGCTTCTGGTGGTTGACGCCGCCGGCGCCCACGGCGTTGCGCGAGGCCATGAGATCCACGCCACGGCGCCAATCCGAGGAGCCGTCCTCCAGCTCCGGCATGTCCGGCTTCCTCTCGCCGCCGTCCCCCAGCGCTTCGGGGTTGGATGGGACCAGGGAGCCAGCGGAGAATCGACTGGGCTGGGCATCTTCGGTGGGAGAGTGGCTGTCCAGCGGCGGGAAGTGGAAGCGGGACGAAGCGGTGGGGACGGGAGGAGCGCTCTGCGGCACGACACCTGCGACAGGGAGGGGGAGAAGAGAAAGAGCACGGGGGAGAGTTAAGAGCGCAGTCGCCGAGGGAGTTAAATCACAGGTAAAGAGGGCTGCGCCTGCAGGCGTTTGGAAGAGTAACACAAAAATACCACGCGCTATCAACCACGCAGCAGACGATTAGATGGGAGGTGCCTTTCCCATCTGCTCCCTTCCTCCAGCCTCCTCTGCCCACCTCAAAACCTCGCCACTGCTGGGGATGAATCTTCTCCGCTCTCCGCCCCGGCTGAGGTTTCATGAACCTCCAGCGCCCACTGAAATAACTTCCACTTTCGGATGCCCTCCCCTGACCTCCTCGCTCTGGTTTAACCAGAAAACGTCTCGGCGACGGTGCGTGAGGAGCACGGTTGAGCAATCGTGCTCCAACGCCACCGGCAGAAGCGCTGCTGGTAAACCTCAAGCTCTCAGGGCTGACTGAAAGTCACTGATTTGTGCTTTTCTGGGAAAACGGCTTCTCTCCAACGCTCCTGCCAGCTCTCACTGGCTCCTCTTCCACCGCCGTGCCTACGGAGCCGCCTGTCTACGACTGACTCCTGCCATAACGAGCCATATTGAGGCAAATTCTTCCACCCGCTTTTTCACCTCCACAACGCACCCGTTTGCTTCCCCCCCCCCCCCCCGCTTCCCTTCAAACCTGCGCCAGCGAGAGCCCAGAGAAGAAACCTGATTCCAGTGCCCCAAACAGGTTTGATATCCCAACCCCCAGCCCAGCCAGAAGGAAAGAAAACAGGTTGTAATTAGACAAGTGCATTCCAGTTCTCCAAACTTCTTTTTTTAAATGCATGCCCCAGAGATAGGAGGGAGTGGCTGCAAACAGGGAAAAGGAACAGCAGTGAGCAATATTGAGCTGGAACTGCCCAGACTCGTTGCTGCAAGTAATTATAGATCTGCAGCGCAGCTTCATACTACATCTTACACCCCCATGCTTTGGCTAAGGACTCCTGGAGAATACATTTCCTTCTCCCCGCTGCCATAAAGGCAACGTGTCCCACACAGGTGAAGCAGAACGTCTTGATGAATATTTCTGTTCTCCCAGCCCCGTTTTTGGGGTTGCTGTTTGCTCAGAAGACAATGCCTTGAAATCACAGTTGCGCTCGCGCCCGGCCGGGCCTCCCCAGGGGCGGGGAGGGACTCGGGTCGCTTCAACTGCCAAGATCAACGAGCAGCCACCGCCGTACGTAGGCACAGGCTACACGAGCAGCGATGAGAAATAATCTTGCCCACACGTAACCTGTTTTTCTGAGCCGCCGGGGTTTCAGAGTCAACATTCAATCCCCACTTTCCCCTGCTCTCTCCCTGCTAGACGGATCTTCAAGGCTTCCCCTGGGGCACTCGGCACGAGGTGAGAACTAAGAGCTGTGAGAAAGGCCGGTTCAGGCGCCTCTGCGCTCGCGCTTTCTTTGCTGTGGAGAGTTCGCCGTCTCGGGCCTCGCTGTAATGACTTCCAGAAGGGTGTGTGTTGTTTTTTTTTTTTTTTCCCCTTTTTTTTTTTTTTTGATGGACTCAATGGCCGCTAATTTCCCTGGTTGCGTGGTGGCTGTGCAGTTATGGAGGCAATCACCCCAGCTGCAGAAATCTAGCTACGGGGGGACTCAACTCCACCAAAAAAGCAGCTTGTGAACAAAGGACCCTCTTCCAGAGAAACCACAGCAGTACTGCTGACTCCGGGACAAACCCAGACTGAACTCCTGCTACTGCTCCTGGCAAGAGACTCAAAAGGCCTTTTAGGACAAGAAAGGAACAATTATGCTCCATTCCCAAACTCTTTTTCGTTATCCTGAATGTTCTGCACGCCGTCCTGCCACAGGGACAAACTGAAAAATACCTGTGATTTTAGTCAAACTCAGCCAGGTTACTACACTCCTCTGAAAACTGCTCTGCTGTTATGCTCCTCTGAACTCTAGATAGGAGGTGGTTAAGAAAAGTTCCTTTTGACTTAAAAGGAGCAGAACTGAAGCAAACAAGGGGCCTTTGCAGAAGCAGGGAGGAGAGCAAACTGCTGTTAAGCTGCGGACTTTCTGATAGCGCTCACATGCGCGCACCTCTAAGCTCCTTGTCAAGAAGGGTCACATTTATATGGCACCATAAACTTACGTGACAAGCATGTGAGTGAGGCAAGGTCCCTGCAACAGGGCTGAAACCCTCTTATCCCAAGGACACCCGCCCCCCGCCAACAGCAAAGCAAACCTGCGTAAAGACAGTCCACCCAGCGAGCTCAAAGAGGAACCAGAATGCCCGCGGTCTCCCCCTGAAGACAACCACAGATCCCGAGGGAAAGAGCGCTCGGGATAAGGCTTTATCAACGTTCAGACATTCCCACCACAGCAGTGCTGATTGCCCCGGCAGTCTTTCAAGTGTAGATGACTGATAGGGGATGTGCCGAGGCTTCGGGGTCGCTCCCGAGGCTCTGGGGTCCCTCCCGAGGCTCTGGGGTCCCTCCCGAGGCGCCGGGGTCGCTCCCGAGGCGCCGGGGTCGCTCCCGAGGCGCCGGGGTCGCTCCCGAGGCGCCGGGGTCCCTCCCGAGGCGCTGGGGGGTCCCTCCCGAGGCTCCAGGGTCCCTCCCGAGGCGCCCGGGTCCCTCCCAGCCCCGTTCCACACCCCAGGAGCAGCGACAGTCAACAGCAGCAGCCCCGACCCCTTCACTCACCATTAGGCCGAATGTTAATGAACGGGTAGTTGGGCATCACCAGCTTGTTGAAGTTGAACTTGTAGGTAAACCTTTTGCCCTTTGTCTTGTGGAGAATCCTCTTGTTGTAATAGTATCTGTTAAGGAAAGTTCAAGAGATCGATCAAAGCACGTGGCGAGACGTTGAAAGTCTCGTTTCTTTTAGCGCCATCAACGTCCACCTCTGACGTAGCTACAAAAGTGAAGTCGCCCCAGAGGATTTAGGTTATTAACACAAGAAAATATTAGTAAATCGGGAAGTTTCCAAACAACACTCACTCCTTTTACAACACATCCTTTAGCAGTAGGTTTCAAACCATTTTACAGGTCGTTATGTTCCTCAGAATATGCAGGAAAAGGTGAGATGCTGAAGGGAAGGGAAAGCTGAACAACAGGCCAAGCCTGTACACGCTGTTCTCACCCCTGTCCAAACTGGGACCAGTGCCACGGGCTGGGGGGGTCTCCCCTGAGCATCCCTCCCCCTATTCCCACCCGTCCCAGGGTCCCCGCAGCCAGCGACACTCGTGTGGTGGCTCCACCCGGGCTGTGACGGCCGAGGGAACGTTACAGGGCCCAGAGCAGGAGGGGAAAATTCAGGGGAACCTAAAAGAGGGGAACATGCACCTGGGCGGGGGCAGAACAAGACTCATGGCACCGACAGAGCTGAGCAAAAGGGCCCAAATTACCCAGATAGCCTCAGATTTTTTTATTTTTGCAATCTTCCAGGCCCAGGGTATTGTAACAGCGCAACAGGGCATCGGGCTGGAAATCGGGAGAGCTGGTTTCTGCTGCTCCCATGCCCGTGAGCAAGTTGTTTCCCTTCTGTTCACCCATTCGGATTACAAACACCCCCTCGCCTTCGCAGGCAGCGCCGGTCCGGGCCGTGGAGGTGCTTGGGGCCTCCCCTCCTCACCTCCCCAGCCCCAAACGAAGGCAGCACGGAGGCAGCGGGTCTAATCCCCACCGCAGCCTCCTCCCCGCTTACACCACCACTGTTTGTCCTCAGCCTCTGGTGTACAAACAAAGGTGTTACGGGCGGCTCGTCGTCGCCGTTCTCTGTATTTAGGAGGCAGATTAACAGGCGCTGCCTGTTGCCACAGCGCGCGCCGAACCCCGAGCAGGAGCGGGGAGGGAGCCCCAGGCCCCGAGCTGAGGCAGCTGCCGATACCCGCAGTGCTGCTGCCCCGTCGCTGTCACGCTCGGCACCAAGATGCCAAGACACGACCAGCGTTGGCAGGTGGAGGTTATTTTTCCACTCCCATGCACCAATTACAGACTCGATGCCATTCAATTTATTGTTTCCTTCCTGTTCCAGTACGAGACTCTTGTGTTTGCTGCCTTGTTTGTCTTTGTCAGCTCCACCCAGGAGGTATCAGAGGGCGTGAGGCAGCGAAGTCCACGTTACAGACTGATAATGCCAGAACCTGTTGGGAACCCGGCCACTCCTGCAGGTGACAGCCTCGAAATGCTGAAATACTTCAGAGAGTCACGCTAGTTTTTCGCTGTCTGACTTCAAAATACACAGTGATAACTGCAAAAAATAAACCCAACTCTGCAAGGGTCTAAATAAGAGGGCAACGTTGTACTGGAGGCTGGGGAGCTGCGAAGTGAGGAACGCTCAGCTCCTGTCTCACACAAGGGCACGCTCGTGGGCAAGGGGTGTCCCTAAATTTACCCAAATTTGTGTCATCAGGGCTCGGGAAACACCCCAGTCCAGGCCCTCGCTGTGGGATCGGCACCAAACCTCTGCCTCACACAGATTTAGCCGTAAAGAGGGAAATACAAGTTATGTTAGAAAGGGGAGTTGCTTTCTCTGAAACGGTCCCCTTGATGGTGTGATAATAGAGTAACACCTCTGGTTTCCTCCCACACCTTCATTGCTCAAGCCAGCAGCGGCGATGGAAGCTGAGAAAAGAGACAGAAAAGCTCCCCGGAAGGAAGCCATCCTGATAATAACAACCTGAACTAGAGGTGCAAATTTACACCGTGACGCAGAACACGGCACGGTGAACTCAGGACTCCCTCCCCCGTCTCTCTAATCACACCCAAGTACAGTCAGACCTACCCGAGCAACCTGGCATCCCAGGACTCCAAATTTGATAGAAACCTCCCAGAAACGCAGACGCCACCGAGCCAGGGATTGAATATCTATGATTAGTTACCCAAACGAGGCGGGGAAGGAGGGAAGGAGGGCTCCTTATCTGCCCCTCACCTCCACGGTAATTTCTGCTCACCTGAGCGCCCGGCTCAGCTTGTCGTAGTTCATCTGGGGTTTGCATTTTCTTCTGCCCCACAGCCGGGCCACTTCATCGGGGTCCTTGATGACAAACTCCCCGTACTCGCCCTGCTGCCAGGCGATGACATGGCGGAACTCCTCCTTCTGCAGCAGCTCCAGGATGAAATGCCATAACTGGATCTGCCGGGAGCCGGGGCTGGACTCGGTCTTGTAAGCCCACTCTGGGAAATGATAACCTTGGAAAGGGCCAAAAAGGAGGTTAAAAAAAAAAAATAAAAAGTTATCCAGACAACAAGAGGAGCTCACAACTGTCAAGCTCTACTGCGTATTTATCGTGTTTTCTCCAGAGCAAGACCACAGAGCATCGCTGGGGGCTGTAACTCTGTCAAACATTCAGCGTGGAAGCAGAGAAACCCAGCTCTCCTCCTCTCGCTGCTCATTTTCTTACTCCTTTTATCCCCCTCTCCTTGGAGAATCCCCAACCACCACCAAACCACGGTAAAACTGAAAGGGACGGGAGCGTGAGCAGCAGCGGAAAAGGAGCCCAAAAGCTTCAGACCTCGCTACAATTTGGACTCCAGGTGGCTGAAATGAGGCGACTAATCCAGATCGGAGCATTTGGTGCGCTGATGTTGAGGGGGGGGGCGGGGGGCGAGGGCGGGTGGCTCCCAGCGACTCCAGCTCCCCCTTATTTCAGAGCACGGCAGCCTGCTCCAGCTTCAACTGCGTCGGCAGATGTTTCTGAGCGACTGCCAAGTTCGGCTTTCTCAGAATAGTTTCCCAGCACAACTACTAACGCGAGGTTTTCTCTTTTTTTTTTTTTTTTTCTCTTTTCCCCCAAATCATCGTGGCCACAATTTCAGGCTCCGGCAGCGTGGAATAAGTCGCATCACGCTCCAACGCCACCCACACCACTATCGCAGGCTGCGACGGAGACAAAACCAAGCACGAGCTGTGCCACACAGGAGGGGGATCCACCTCAAGAGATCCCCAATCCTTACGAATAAAAACACCTCCAGGAAGATTATTTTATTTGCATCTTAAACCCGGCGCTCTCAAAAACTCGCCGACAGCCCAGCGGCCGGGCGTCGGATCGCTCCTCGCTCGCACACGGGTTTTGCCCACATATGAGAGGTTTTGGGAGAGGTGGAATTAATCCCGCCTGAGCTCCTTTATCCTGGGAAAAGAATTCGTAACAGCTGAACAACTCAGCCTTTAGACTTCCTTACCTCCTCCTCCTTCTGGCTTATCCACAATGCTGCAGCCTGCTTTCATTTTCTCCCTCCTGCTGACTGCGAAACAGAAGGAAATCGGCATCAGTGACATCCACACGCCATTATCGCAGGCGGCACTTGGAATTTCTCCGGAGAGGCCACCTCCGAGACGCTGCCCAGGGTCTCCCCGATCATAATCATCCCCGTGTGTCTTTCCAAAAAGCCGGTGTTTAATCCCCGACTCCCTCCCTCCCTCCTGCCCGTTAAAGCCCGCGAACGGAACGCGGCAGCGCGGCGGGGCCGTCAGACAGACAAAACAAGCCAAACACAGTTTGTCTTCTGTTACTAGACGGGCTCCGCTGCCAAAATACACAAGCTGCTGAGCTCGCCCAGATGTACCAGCGAGGGAAAAGGGGCGGGGGGGCAGCGGGGGGGGGGGGGAATAAAATCCCGGCTCCTGATCCCCGTCGGAGACGGCACATCTGATTCCAATCGCTTGAGGTGGGCTCGGCTCGAGGCGCTACCTGCCAGCGCCTCGGGAATCGAGCGCTGCGTGTGCCCCCCCCCCCCCGCCCCGCCTCCACAAAAAAACAAAAAAAAAAAAACGGTAAAATGGGGTTTGGGGAGCGACAGCAGCGACGGCTGGGGGAGCCCCCCCCCAGCTCTCAGCCCCGGCAGCCAGACGAGCCCCCCCTCACCCCCCCCTCCCCGGGAGGAACCGGCCCCGCTCCGGCCCCGCCGGCCTTTCCTGCTTTGAAATGTTCAAAGTATGTAAATGGCTGCCAGGAGGAGATGGAGGCGCCGCGGCGGCGGCCGGGCCCGGGCTGCCGGGCTCCCGTTACAGCCCCGCCGCCCCCTCCGCTCCCTGCCGCCGGCCTGCCCCAGCCTGCCCGCCCGCCGCGCCCGCCCCTGCCCCGGGCGGGGCAGCCACGGCACCGCCGCCCCCCCCCTCCGCACCCCACCCGCCGCCTCCCCGTCGCCGCTAACCCCCTCCCCGGTTACCGGGGACCACCCTCTCCCACCCCCTCCGCGGCCATCGGGGATCGTACACCCCCACCAGCCTCCTACGCCCGGTTCCCGGGAGGATCCCACACACCGTTCGCGCAGCCCCTCCCGCCGAGCGCCCGCCGGTAACCGGGGGCTCCCCGTTTACTCCTCCCCCCTCCACGAGGCCTCCAACAGGCGCCCGCCCCCCCGTTCCGTCCCCAGCAGCGCCGCCAAAGGCCTCCGGTAGTCGGGCCCGCCGCGGCCTCCCGGTTCCCGGGGGCACGCACCGCCCCCCCCCCGCCCCGGTGCCCGTCCCCGGTCTCGCAGCAGCCGGTCCCCGGGGCCGCAGCGGGCCCGAGCCTGCGCGTACGCGGCGGCCTCGCCGGCGGCTCGGCCGCGCCCGGTACCGGGACCCACCTGCGGGAAGGGGGGGGGAGGGGGGGGGGGCGGCGCGGGGCCGGGCCGGGTCCGGCGGGTGAAGCGGGGGCCGGTGGGGCGGCGGGAGCGCGCCCGGGCCGCGGTGCCGATGCGGGGTGCGCGCCGCTCGCCTCGCTGCTGCCGCCGCCGCCGCCGCTGCCTCCCCCGCACGGGCCGCCGGAACCGGAACCGCCGCCGCCGCCCACACACTTCCGGGCACGCTCCCACGCGCTTCCGCTTCCGGCCTCGGCCCGGCGGGAGCGCGCACGCACGGCCACGCCCCCGGCCGCGCCCCGGCGCTGCGACGGGTGGCGGCGAGGGACAAACGGCGGCGGAAAGCGAAGGGGCCGGCGGGGTCGGGATCCGGCTGTGCGGGGTGTGACTGTACGAGGATCCAGCTGTGCAGGGGCCCTGGAATGGGGGGGTCCAGCTGGGTGGGGATCCAGCTGTGCGGGGGTCCCACTTTACTGGGATCCAGCTGTGCAGGGGGTGACTGAGGATCCAGCTGTGCAGGGCTGTGAGTGTACAAGGATCCAGCTGTGCAGGGGTGTGACTGTACGAGGATCCAGCTGTGCGGGGATCCAGCTGAGTGATGATCCCACTATATGGGGATCCAGCTGTGCGGGGTTCCTGGTATGTGGGGGTCCAGCTGTGCAGGGGTGTGACTGAGGATCCAGCTGTGCACGGATCCTGCTTTACTGGGATCCAGCTGTGCAGGGGCCCTGGAATGGGGGGGTCCAGCTGGATGGGGATCCAGCTGTGCGGGGTGTGACTGAGGATCCAGCTGTGCAGGGATCCAGCTGAGTGATGATCCCAGTATATGGGGATCCAGCTGTGTGGGGTTCCTGGTATGTGGGGGTCCAGCTGTGCAGGGGTGTGACTGAGTATCCAGCTGTGCAGGGGCCCTGGAATGGGGGTGTCCAGCTGGGTGGGGATCCAGCTGTGCGGGGGTCCCACTTTACCTGGATCCAGCTGTGCAGGGGTGTTTCTGTATGAGGATCCAGCTGTGCTGGAGTGTGAGTGAGGATCCAGCTGTGCGGGGATCCCGCTGTATTGGGATCCAGCAGTGCAGGGGTCCCACTTTTCTGGGATCCAGCTGTGCAGGATCTGTCCCTGGGGCACAGGCAGCTGGGGGCTGCAGGGGGGGGGCCCACACTCTGGGAGGGGGCACCCCATGACTGGCCCCGACACGCTGCACAGTGGGTGCTATTCCCCCCCACACCCTGTGGGTGCTGCCCCCCACCCCCCCGCCCTGCCATTGCTGCAGCTCCTGGGGGGGCCACTTTGGGAGGGGGCCCCATCCTGGTGCCAGCCCCAGTCCTGAGCATCACCCTGTGTCCCCCCAGGCTGCAGGGGACGGCAGCCCCGGTCCCCCACCAGGCTGCAGAGCCCCATGTCCCTGGGTGCCCCGGGGGGGCTTTGTCCCCCATAAATCCGCCCACACTTCGCCTTCACCCACATTTATTGGAGCCACCAGTGAGCTGAGGGGGGGGGGGGGGGTTGGGCCTGTCCCACACCCCTGTCCCTGCTCTTGGGTTTGGGAAAAGGGGATGTGGCAGCCCCCAGGGATGCTACTCGCTGTCCCCATCCCCCCCGGAGTCCTGCTTTGCTCCCACAGCAGAGGTGGGGGGACATGGAGCAGGGGGGGGGCAGGAGGAGACATCACGGAGGGGAGGGGGACACACACACACACACAAGTGTCCGTCAGTCCACGGCACCGTGCGGCGGTCGCTCCTGACACAAAGCGGGGGACAGTCAGTGTGGGGGCAGAGCCAGGTCCTTCCGGGGGTGGTGGGACGAGGACAGACCCCCCCCCGGTGCCGGCACAGCCGCGGTGCGGGGGGTACTCACCGGTTGCGCTGGACTAGGCAAGCGTCTCGGCCTGGCTGCCCGCGCCTGCCTGCAAGTTGCTGTAGATGGTGGTGGGGGGGTCTCGCTGCTGGGGGCCAGAAAACAGGGAGAAACCCCCCCCCTGAGCCACCAGCCCTTGGCAGGGGGATGCTCGTGGCCGCTCCCCAGCCGGGACAAGCCCCCGGGGACATGATGCCCTGGAAAGTGCCCTTCAATGTCCCCCTGCGGCCCCTCCCCGTCCACCCTGGGTGAAGCATGAGGAGTTTTGGAGTGACACCGGGAGCCTCAGTGGGGCTGAGGAAGGGGCTGTGCCCCCCCCCCCCCCCCGGCTCAGGGGACTTCAGGGACACGGAGGGACCCGCAGCCACAGCGCCTGGAGGGGAGGGCTGGAAGCCAGAGCTCAGCCCTGGCATGAGCCAAATTTGGCCCCGAAATCACCGTGGAACGGACCAGGAGGTGAATTTGGCCCCGGAATCACCGTGGAACGGACCAGGAGGTGAATTTGGCCCCGGCCCCTCAGCCTCACCCACTGATCCGCTGCCGGGGGGGGTCTCCTCTCGATCTGGATCTGGGCGTAGCACGGAGCATCCTCGCTGGAGAGGGAGGAGAGGGCAACTACGGAGAGAGGAGCAGGCGGGCGTGAGCCGAGGGGTGCCGGGGGGCAGCCGGGATGCAGGGAAAGGGGGATGGAGCCGCCCTGGTCCAGGCAGGGGCAGGCAGGGGCAGAGCCACAGCAAAGGAAAAAGCCGGTTCCCTCTTTCCCGGCTCTGTTTGCCGAGCGATCCCGGCTGCGAGGACACAGCCTTGACCCGGCAGCACCCACCTCCCTCAGCTGCTTTCTTCCTCCTCTTCTTCCTCTGCAGCCAGACGCCGCCGAGCAGGGCTCCCACACCCATGGCCAGCGGCACCGGGCACACGTGCCACCTCCACCAGCCACGCGTGTCTGCGGGGACAAGCCGTGGTGGGTGCCGGGACCCCGCCAGCTGGGTGGGAGCGGGTGCTGGGGGGGTTTTTACCCTGCAGCTGGCACAGGGTGTCCAGGTGGATGCTGACGCGACGCTCCATGATGGGGTTTCGGGCCACGCAGGTGTAGCTGGAGTTGAAGGCACTGGCGGGCACGGCCAGGCACAGCATCCAGGCGTCCTCGCAGGGCTGTCCCCAAGGTGTCCCCGGGGAGCCGCCGAGCTGCCAGGCGGCCTCAGCGTCGCTGCCGGCCGGCACCCAGCACCGCAGGGTGATGTTGCACTCTTGGGTGCTGAGGGAGAGCAGCTCTTGCTGGATCTCCGGTGCTGGCACCGGCCCTGTTTAAGGTGCAAATAAACCCTGTCACAGGGCCCAGCTTGCCCGGGGACGACCCGGGGACACCCCAGGGACACCTTGGGGACACCCTCAGTCCTCCAGGGAGGGTGAGCTGGGCTGGAGGGGCAGTGAGAGGGTGTGGGAAGGGGAAGCGCAGGTGGGGGTGGATTGTGGTTAGTCATGTGCCAGGAAAATCCCCGTGACATATGTTCAGCATCAGTAGCAACTTCTCTTCCCCTTTCTCGGTGCTGATAACTCGGTGCAGAAGGGTTTTATTGTCTTTCCCACTGTAAACCTGTCTCACCACCCACCGTTCTGCAGCCGCTCACCGTAGACGGAGAGGTTGAAGAGCTGATCCTCCACCAGCGCCGGGTGCAGCTTAATCCGAGCCCCGTAGACCCCGCTGTCACCCCGCTCCAGGGCCCCGATCCTCAGCGCCGTCTCGTTGAACATCTCCAGCCGGTCCTTGAACTGATCCTGGGGGTCGGGGCGCTTGAAGCCACCGGGGCCAAATTCTGCCACTTGAATGGTGGCACCGGCGCCGGTTGAAAAGCTCCACTCGATCTCCTTCACTGTCTTGTTGGGGGGCAGAGCCGGGGAGAGCAGAGCGGACCCCCCCAGGACGCTGTTCACCTGCCGGGGCTGGGCCGCTGCAGCTCCTGGCCGGGTCAGGGATAGTCTGGAGGATGGAGACCCCCAGCAGCCCCCCCGTTCCTGCCCACAGCCCCCACCCGAGGCACCCGTGGGCATCTGCCCACCCGTGCCTTAGTCATGGGAGTGCGGCGCCTGCCTGAGATGATTCATTTAATCCTACACCCATCACCTTCCCTGCCAGCATCCCCCGGGGGGATGCCGGGCGCTCGTGGTGCTTTGCCAGCATCATCCTGTGTTGTCCCCGTGTCACCCCACGCTGTGCACGGGTCATCCCCACGACAGCGACCAGCCAGGACTTCAGGGAGAGGATGGGGATGCTCTTCCCACCATGCCTGTGCTCAAGTGGGGCTCAAACCGGGACAGGTTTGAGGTTAAACCTTTGGGAAATGTCCCCACGGGTCCCGGTGGGGACAGGGACCCTCCATCCCGGGGCTGTGGAGCCACTCAGCGCTGAGCTTTTGGGGTGCAGCCCCACTATTTCTGGGGTGACAGCGAGACGCTCCCAGCAGCCGGGCTGCCCACGCCGGGGGGACGCGGCTCCGAGATGCCGCCCGAACGCTGCGAGAAGCTGATGCAGCCTCCCCCGGGGCGGGGGAACGCTCGGACAGAGCCGCGTCCCCACACTGCAGGGTCCATCCTGCACCCCAGCTCGCAGGCCGCTCGCTTCCTGCGCGCTCTGGGGCCGGCTCTGACCTCTGCCCCCCACCCTCCCCAGCTCTCCGCAGCCACTTTGGTTTGCAAAGAGGAAGGCGAGGCGAGGGGAAGAGCGCGGCCGGCAAACCGCACGCGCCGGCGCAGCGTTGGCGAGGTTCATCGCCCCATCGAGATGTGGAAACCCCCCCTGGCTTAGGGGGTGCGCCCCCCACCCCCCAACCCAGGGAGTAGAAAGTGTGTGTGGGGTTTATTTGGGTACCACCGCGTCAGGATGCCACGCTTGGGTCTGCAGCCGTGCGCGGTGACGAGGAGCGAGAGGGACCCAGCCGTCCCCGGGGCACCCAGCTGGGTGGTGGTTAACGCCGGGCAGCACCCAGCCCCTGCCCGCTCGTTGCACCCGTCGAGGGTTTTCCAGGTGCCCCCGATGGCGGTAGGATACACCCCCCCGCCCCTCACCCTGCCCGGAGGAAGCGGGTACGTAGCGGCGATGCTGCGGCACGGCCGGAGCAGCCAGGGGTCAAGCTGCCCTTCGCTCTCCCTCTTCCTCCTCACGGAAACGCGCCGGCAAACAAAGAGGGGAGATCGCCCCTCCTTGCCTTCCTCTGTGACTCGCCAAAATTAATTTTCCCTTTTCCTCTATCGCGTCGGTCGAGCAGCGTGTGCCCAGCAGCAGCTGCGGAGCAGAAGAAGGATCAACCAGCCCCAGGCGCCAGCCCCGGGGGTCTCAGCCCCACCGGGGACCGTAAACCCCTCGGGGGTTGATTTATGCCGGTACTAAAGTGAGGAGGGGTGGCTGAGAAACACCCCCCATCGGTTCCCCCATCGGCTGCCAACAAGCAGCCCCAGCTCACCCCAGTTCACCCTCCGAGGTGCCCCCGCTGCATCATTCCCAGCTCCTTCGCTGAGGGAAATCTTGTTTTCACCCCTAATATTTCACCTATTTTCTAACCCCCCAGGGCTAACGCTCATTTTGCAACTGGGACCCGAAACCGCGCTCCCCAGCTCTCGCCCATCGCCGCCTGGTCGCTGAGAAATGGGGGTTCGCTTGTAAATGGGGGTTGCAAGCGCTGGAAGAGCCGTGGTCCCCTCCCAGCATGGCTGCTGCCCTCCCCTCATGCCTACCTGCCACCACGAGGAGTGGGGCCAGCAGCCAGGGGCCGGGGGACCGGGGGCGGCCGGGTGACATCCCCATCGCTCCAACGCTGCGAGCTCGAAGCCTTGAACTCAGCTCTACGCACGGGCGTGGAGGGAGTGAACATGCAAATCCACCCCCAGACAGCAACACAGGGGAGTGGCGATGGGATGGACACCGTGGGGACACCGTGGGGACATCACTGAGCCCCACCTGGCATGGCCCGGCCAGAGGTTGGGGGCGGTGGGATCTTTCCCCTCTCGCTGCACCAAAGGTTTGGTGCTGGTCCCCAAAGACTCCAGCTGGGACTTGGGTCCCCCGAGCTGGTCCCCCCTGCCCAGCCCTTGTTTTCCCCCGGGAACCGGGTGCAGTAAATAAAGGAAGGATCCGGATGCTGCCTGTTGCTTCCTGCTCTTGGGTAAATAACGCCAGCTGGGCCGGCTGCCTGCGCGGAGGTGGGTGCACCTGGTAGGGACGAGTCCTTGTCCCCAGCGCGGGGCCAAGCTGGGGTGGCTGCTCCTCCCGAGGAGGGTTTAAACCGAGGGGAGAAGGTCCCTGTCACCTCGGAATTGTCCTGGTTGGGCTCCCAGCACCCGGGATATTCCTGTCCCCAGTGCCAGGGATGCTCCTGTCCCCACACCTGGGATATCGTGTCCCCAGCACCCAGGATGCTCCTGTCCCCAGTGCCAGGGATGCTCCTGTCCCCCACACCTGGGATATCGTGTCCCCAGCGCCCGGGATGCTCCTGTCCCCCACACCTGGATGCCCTGTCCCCAAATCCAGGGTGGTCTGTCCCCCACCCTGAGGCTGCGTTTCCCACTGGGATTTCCTCCAGTTTCTCCCCATGAGCAGCAAAATTTTTACTCGAGAAGCTTTCACGGAACCAGAACCACCCCCTCCAGCAGCAGCAGGAGACACGCAAAAGAGGAGCAGGTCTCTGGGGACAGCCCAGCCCTGTCCCCACACCACTTGTCACCCCCTCGGGGGTCCCGCCGTGTCCTGGCTGTGATGGAGAGTCAGCTTGCGAGAGCCCCCTGAGTTTTGGGGGGTGTGGGGGGGACTGGGGGATGGCCCCAGGCAGCGTAGGGACCACAAGAAGAGGTCACCCCGCTGCTGCCTTTCCGAAAAGGGAAGCGAGACGCGGCTGCGTCACCCCCCTGCGCACGAGGGGAGCGGGTTGGGGTTTCTCGGGGCACAGCCCCAGACCTGGGCGGTTCACACAGCCCCTGGGGATGCTTTCGCTGTGACGGGTCCGACGTGCAGATGCCCAGAGAGAAACAGGCGTGTGTGAGCGCACCCGCACACGCGTGCACACGCGTGCACACCCCGCCCGCAGCTCTCCCCTGTGATCTCACCAACATTTATTTGCTCTTTTTACAACGGCGGGAGGTCTGGCCGAGCGAGGGGCCCCCGTGACAGTAGGTGCTGGACACACAGGCAGTGAGACACCCCCTCCGTCGCGATGGGGCTACACGGGCGACAGCTACGGGGAGGGGGGGGGAAGGGGGGGTGTTTCTCGGCGGATCTGCACAGGCGACGGTCCCTTCTGTGTCCCTCCGTGGCCCTGGAGATGCCACCCAGGCCCCCCCTCTGTGTCTCTGGGGGTGGGAATCTCCCCACAGAGGGTCCCCGGGGGGAGCCGGAGGCTGGGGGAGGGGAGTTGGGGAGGGGTGGGGGGGGTCAATCTGCCCCAGGGGGGGTCTCATTCTGGACCCACATGTGCCCCTGCCCTCCCCAGTGTCCCCAGCCCCAGCCAAGCCCGGCAGCGGCGGCATGTGGGAGGTGAACCCCGGGGTCCCCCCAATCCCGGAGCATCCCGGGGCATCCGGGGACCACGGAGGGTGCCCCAGCTCATCTCTGCCTCGGTCCGGGATCCCACTCCCCAAACAGTCTCGGAGGGCGTCAGACAAGGAGGTTGGAGAGAAACTGGAGGTGTGTGTGTAGGGGGGGGGGGGAAGCGTCCGTCCGGCTGTCACCCCGAGATGGTGCCTCCCATCCCCGGAGCCGAAACGGGGGCTGGGGGGTTCGGATTTGGCACACAACGCACTTTACAGCCCTTCCGGGAAATCCCGATGCTCCGGCTCTGCGGGTGCCTGCGGGAGAGAGGAGCCCTTCAGCCCCCGCAGCGTGCGGCGACGGAGTTTGGGGGGGTCCCCACATGCAGACCCCCCCCCCTCTCCCCCGGCACTGGTCCCCTTTTGGGGGCAGCCCCCCCGCACCTGAGGGCCTATGTCACCTCCTCGGCCGTGTCCTCTGGCGCCCGGCGGATCTGCTCGTAGACGGTGGTGACCGGTGTTTTCTGCGGCGGACTCTGCTCCTGGTTATTTTCGGGGTGACCGGGGCCCTGCGGCGGAAATTGGGGGGTTGGTGAGAGATCCCCCAGCCCCACTCCGCTCCCCGGCCCCAGGGAGCCCTTGCGGGTGCTCTGCCCCAGCACGGAGCCCAGCCTGCACCCATGGGTGTTCCGTGGGGGTGGGACTCCACTGGGGCTGGGACTCATGCGGCCAGGACTCCCAGTATGGCCATAACTCCCAATACGGCCATAACTCCCAGTATGGCCATGACTCCCAGTATGGCCATGACTCCCAGTATGGCCGTGACTCCCAGTATGGCCATGACTCCCAGTGTGGCCATAACTCCCAGTACAGCCATAACTCCCAGTATGGCCGTGACTCCCAGTACGGCCATAACTCCCAGTATGGCCGTGACTCCCAGTATGGCCGTGACTCCCAGTATGGCCATGACTCCCAGTGTGGCCATAACTCCCAGTACGGCCATAACTCCCAGTATGGCCGTGACTCCCAGTACGGCCATAACTCCCAGTATGGCCATGACTCCCAGTGTGGCCATGACTCCCAGTATGGCCGTGACTCCCAGTATGGCCATGACTCCCAGTGTGGCCATGACTCCCAGTATGTCCGTGACTCCCAGTATGGCCATGACTCCCAGTGTGGCCATGACTCCCAGTATGGCTGTGACTCCCAGTATGGCCATGACTCCCAGTGTGGCCATGACTCCCAGTATGTCCGTGACTCCCAGTATGGCCGTGACTCCCAGTGTGGCTGTGACTCCCAGTATGTCCATGACTCCCAGTATGGCCATGACTCCCAGTGTGGCCGTGACTCCCAGTATGGCCGTGACTCCCAGTGTGGCCGTGACTCCCAGCGTGACCATGACCGTGATGTGGCCAGGCCCCCCCCAGCCCCCCCGGGGCCTCACCTGGTCATTACCTTCCGGGGGGCTCCGGCGCACGATCTCGGCGTACTGGGGGTCGGCGGGGCTCTCCTCTGCGGGCACCGTGGGGGTGGCAGCTGCAGAGGAGCGGGGTGTCAGGGGGGGTGTGTGTGCTGGGAGACCCCCCTCCCCACTCCCCCATCCCCCCCCAAGCTGTGTGAGCCCTCGGGGAAGTGTGGGGGGGGCTTCACTTGCCTGGGTCTGCCGCCTTCTCGCTATTCATCCGCCAACACCAGAAGGCTCCCCCCAAGCTCACCGCCAGCAGGATGAGGGTCAGGACGATGTACCCCGATTTTGAGAAGGACGTCTGTCCCCCTGGGAGGGCAGAGAGAGGTGCTGAGCCCTGCCCTGTCCCAAGGCTGGTGCCGGATCCCCCCTCCCCAGCATCCCCAGCGCGGGGGGGGTCTCACCTCCGCTTTGGCAGATGGTTTGCAGGTCGAAGAGGACGACTTTGTGGTCGGCGGGGTTGCTGACGGTGCAGGCGTAGGTGACGTTGGTGGTGGCGGGTGACAGGGCCAGGCGCAGGGTGGTCCCATCCGGGGAGAGCTGGTGGCGGTCGGAGGGCAGCTCCCGGATGACGTTGTCCCTTTTCCAGGTGACATTGACGGCGCCTTTGCCGGCGCCTTGGCACTGCAGCGTCAGGTTGCACCACTCCAGGGTGCTGGCCAGGAGCTGGCTGCGGGTCCGCGGGCTCGGCACCGATTCTGCGGCCGATGGCGGGGACAGATCAGCGCGGGACGGGAGGGATTTCTCCACCCTGCTCACCCCCACCGTCATGCTTGTCCCCAGCACGGGGACCCCGGGGACACCTGTGGTGGCAGGATTTGGCCTTTTGTAGAGCTTGAGGGGCTGCAGGCACCGGGGTGCAACGGTCGGGGTCTAACCCAACGCTGGTAAACCCCCTCATTGCTCTGTGCCTCAGTTTCCCAACTTGTATTGATGATCTGGATGAGGGGATCGAGTGTCCCCTCGGTCACTTTGCAGATGACACCCAGTTGGGTGGGGGTGTTGAGGGGGTGTTGATCTGCTCGAGGGTGGGGAGGCTCTGCAGAGAGACCTGGCCAGGCTGGAGCGATGGGCTGAGGCCACCTGGGGGAGTTTCACTAAGGGCAAATGCCGGGTGCTGCCCTTGGGCCACAACAACCCCCAGCAGGGCTACAGGCCTGGGGAGGAGTGGCTGGAGAGCTGCCAGTCAGAGAGGGACCTGGGGGGGATTGGTAATGAGCCAGCAGTGTGCCCAGGGGGCCAAGAAGGCCAATGGCATCCTGGCTTGTACCAGCACTGGCGTGGCCAGCAGGGACAGGGAAGGGATGTGACCCCTGGGCTCGGCACTGGTGAGGCCGCCCCTCGATGAGTGGGTTCAGTTTTGGGCCCCTCACCCCAAAAAGGCCATTGAATGACTCGAGCGTGTCCAGAGAAGGGCAACGGAGCTGGTGCAGGGTCTGGAGCACAGGTCTGATGGGGAGCGGCTGAGGGACCTGGGGGGGTTTAGTGTGGAGAAGAGGAGGCTGAGGGGAGACCTCCTGGCCCTCTGCAACTCCCTGAAAGGAGGGTGCAGAGAGGGGGGAGGAGTCTCTTGAGCCAAGGACCCAGCGGCAGGCCAAGAGGGAATGGCCTCAAGCTGCGCCAGGGCAGGGTCAGACTGGCTCTTAGGAAGGATTTCTTTGCAGAAGGGGTTGTTGGGCGTTGGAATGGGCTGCCCAGGGCAGGGGGGGAGTCCCCATCCCTGGAGGGGTTGAAGAGTCGGGTTGAGCCAGCGCTGAGGGATCTGGTGGAGTTGGGAACGGTCAGGGTGAGGTTCATGGTGGGGCTGGAGGAGCTTCAAGGGCTTTTCCAACCCAGATGATTCTGGGATTCTGTAAAGGGGTTAGTGCTCACACTCAGGGATTTCTATTTTTGCCCCCAGCGCCTCTGCCGAACCCCAGCGCGCAGCCGCTCACCGTAGACGGTGAGGTTGAAGAACTGATCCTCCACCAGCGCCGGGTGCAGCTTAATCCGAGCCCCGTAGACCCCGCTGTCACCCCGCTCCAGGGCCCTGATCCTCAGCGCAGTCTCGTTGAACATCTCCAGCCGGTCCTTGAACCGGTCCTTGGGGTCGGGGCGCTCGAAGCTGCCAGGACCAAATTCTGCCACTTGAATGGTGGCACCGGCGCCGATTGAAAAGCTCCACTCGATCTCCTTCACCGTCTTGTTGGGGGGCAGAGCCGGGGAGAGCAGCACGGACCCCCCCAGGACGCCGTTCACCTGCTGGGGCTGTGCCCGGGCTTGGCCGAAGAGGAGCTCTGTGGACAAGACAGAAAGTCAGCGGATGCGTGAGGCCAAGATGGGGACAGTGGGGACAAGACGGGGACAGGAGGACCCTCGGGGACAGGTCCCTTTTTGGGCAGAAGAAGCAGCATCTCCCTGCTCTGACGCAGCCGCCTGGTCTCCTCTCCGCCGGCTGGTCCCTCTCCGGGCTGGGGACGGGGATGTCCCCCCCAAAAGACCCTGTATCCCGGCGGAGCCGCCTCCTGCTCCGGCAGGGAGGGAAGGATGCCGGGCTTGGAGACTGGTCGCCATGAAGAAATCAAAGGATCTACCGGTTCAGATGCGGGTGCCCCATCTGAACACTGCCGTCCCCGGCGCTGCGGCCGGGCTCTCACCAGAACAACGCTCCAACAGAGTCTGGGAGGAGTTTCCAGCCAGCGGCTGCAAAACCTCATTGTCCGCCTTAAAACGCGCCTCGGCCCAGATGCCTACGAAAGATCAACAAGGGTTAAGGCGATGGGGGAGAGCGGGGACGGCTGCGGGGGTCCCTGCGGGGTGGGGACTCTGCACCCAGGAGGGACGGGGCCACCTCTGAGATGTCGGACCAGGGCGATTCCCGCAGGGATGGAGTTTGCTGCCTCCATCCCTGCGGCTCCCCCCGCCCGAGGGGCAGGTTTCAGCCCCTCCATCTGAGCCTCCACCGTGGTTTTTTTTTGGCAGCATCGACAGCTCTCTGCAAAATCACGCCAGGAACCGCTCGGCACCACCTCCCTCGCTCCTGGCAGCTCCCGCCTACCTACAAGCTGTCTCCTCTGCCAGCCCCGGCCCCCGCGGCCCCCCACGCCCCTCTGCCACCGCGAGAACAGCCTCCCCTTCTCCCTGTCCTTGTCCCACGCGGGCACCGGGATGCCCAACCCTTGGGATGGTGAAGTTGGGGCGAAGTTTGCCCCCTGTCCCGGCTGGGATGGGTCCCCACCATGGCCGCGTTGAGGGGTCCTGCAACCCCCCGCCGCCTCCCGTCCGCTCCCCCCTGCTCGCAGGAGGCAGAAGCAGATGTGCCTGTATATTAAAGCAGATTAAACACAGACATCCAAGTGTTTACTTTGTATAAAACCCTCCAGCAGCCCCACATTACAAGCTGCCTCTTTGCTTTGCTTTATAAAGAAGCGCTCCCCGGCGCTGGAGCTTTTGTCGCTCTGATCCTGCTTATCCCAGGCTCGATTCCCGTTCTTCTGGCTGAATCTTAAACCAGACCAAATTTCTGACACTTCCCGGGGTGACTGTGAAGTTTTTGGGGTCCTCTGAAGCTGCCCCAGCTATGGGCACCAATGCCTGGAGAGAGGATGCTGAGCCCGTGCGTGGGAGCGGGGTGGTGACGGGGAAGTTGGGGGTCCCGAGGCGCTGAGTTTGGGGTCCAGAGGGGGACAGGAGGGGACACCCACCGCCCCGAGTGGCAGGAAGGAGCTGCGGGGGGGCCTGCAGAAGCTCATCGAGCTTCTTACGGAGAGGCTCAGGCAGATGCTCTTCCCCCACCCCGTGCCGAGCCTGGAGGTGCACGTGTGCCCCGTCTGCCCGCTGTCCATCTGTCCGTCCCCCCCACGCGGCTCTACCCGCCGCCTTCACACCGCGGGCTGCTCGCCCAGGGCCCCGCGCAGGCAGCGGCGCAGGCAGCAGCACGAGCAGCGACGCGGGCATCCTCCCTGCACCCCTGCCTGCATTTTCCACCCCCCCCTCCCGCCCCGCAGCACATCCGCCGGCCCCGCCGCGGCTCTTTGGGGGGGTCCCCGCCGGCCGCCCCCGCGCTATTGTACGAGCGGCTGGAGGAAATGACAGCTGGGAAAAGGTGGCTGGTGCCAGGCCGCCACCTCGCCTCCCCGGCATCCTCCCGGCTCATCCTGTTTACCCCCAGGATTCCAGGAACCGAGTCTCCGCAGCCCTGACCCCACGGCGGGATCCGGTGGCTGAGGGACGGGGATAAAGATGTTGACGCTCGATGCATCACGATGCATTCGGCACCCGGATCAGTCCAACTCGGGTCTCCATCAGACCCTAAAACCCGAAGATTTTAGCTCAGGGTTTATTCACCACGAGCCCAGGTTTTGCTCTTTCTCATCACTCCCCGGCTACGCTCTGTTATCGAATAATTTTGATGAAAGCAAGCAGCTGGAAAACTCCGAAGCATCATTAACAACCTATTTTCCATCTAGCTGGGTCAGATATTTGTCATCGGCGCGGCAAGGCTGGCACCTTGTGCCACAGCCCTCCTGCCCGATGCCTGGTGACAGCCCGACTTACTCGTGAAGCCAATTAATCGTTAGGAAGATAAACCTCCCCCCCCCGCTAATCTGCCCGTACTATTAGATGCTTTCTGTAGGAATTGGAGGTTTTATGGGAATTATTAAATGTGTGGATTAGCACGCTGGGAATTAAGGGGATTCCTCGTTCCTGCTTTACGTAAGGAGCCGCTTCGCAGCCGGATCTGGCACGGCCCCAGTGGGGGGGTTAAAGGGCTCTGTGGGGCGACAGCGGCACCCGGCAGAAGCCGCGTTAGGGGCGAAGGGACCCTCGTGGGGGGACGGAGCCGGGGGGGTCTGCGGCCGCTCGGCCGCCGCCTCGTTATGAAACCTCTCGTTAAGGCTGGACCGCTGAGCCGGCGTTCCCGTACCTGGCCGGGAGCGCGGAGGGATGGAGGGGCAGCGTTGGGGTGGGCTACAATTAGCCCGCAGCAGGCAGGGAGAAGGCAGGACGGGGTCGGCATCCCTGCCCGCAGCCCACCCCGCCGCCAGCCCCCTGCCACGAGGCTCCCGCGGGACGAGGGCTCGGCGGTGGCCACCCACACACTCACCTGGCCCGAGGCCGAGCAGCGCCAGGAGCAGCGAGGGCAGCCGGGCTTTGCTCCTGGCCAATTCCCCCTCCATTTCTCCTCCTCGGTTCTTCGTGCGGCTCAGTGGGCAGAGTCAGCGGCAGAAGAGACGGGGAGGAGCAAATCTGCCTCTTGCTGCAACCCGTAGGAAGCCGTGCATCGCGGGGCACAGCTTATTAATTAGCTCGCCAGAAATGATTAGAGGACCGGGGGAAGCGCGCGAGAGCTGCGCCGCCGAGGATGCGAAGCCAGCGCTGGGGAGGGGGGGGTGGGCTGCTGGGGTGACCCCCGACCCTGCGGCATCCCTCGCCAGCCCAGGTTCGGTGCCCGGATCAGCGCTGGCCCTGCCAGGTCTTGCGCTGGCCCAAGGGCTCGTTGAAATGGGGCTTCCCAGTATCTACAGCATTTGCCTGGGGAAACCCAGGGCAGCGGGAGCACCCTGGAGCTACACGGTGGGAGCACCCCGCAGCTCTGCTCCCGGGGGAGGGTATGGGGGTACCCGAGCACCCTTGGGTGCAGAAAACAGCGCGGGAGGGGACGTCCCCAAGTGGATGCGCGGTCCGGGATGAATCACAGGGGTCACACCTGGGGAATAGATGCCCTGGAAGGGGTCGGCGGTGGTGCCGAGGCAGCCGTGGACCTGCCAAACCATCCCCATGGGCTCCCCCCGCTCCCTCACGTACCTCTCCCCCCTCAGGAGGCTGCAGAAAAGCGCCCCCCGCTCTCCCCCCCGAGCCCTCTCAGCCATGATTTAAGAGCCCTGAGCTGCTGCGGGGGCTGTGGCTGGAAGGAAGAACTTTCCATTAGCAGCACAGAAAGCTTATTTTTTATTTAAAACCTCCAGCAACTCAAAGTGGAAAATGGGGAGGGGGGAAGCAGCCTCCGCAGCAGGGCTGCGCTCCCCGCAGCGGGACGGAGCAGCGGGGACGGCGTTTGCTGCTCCCCACTTACGAGTGAAAGCACCGAGGGGACTGTTAACTCCAGCCCTTCTCCTGGGGCACCTTCAAATGAGGATCCTCGAACGACTGGGGAAACTGAGGCCGGTGTGGGGAGGGACACGGGTTGTTTACGGCCAGTGAATGCCCCAAAACTGCCCGTCGGGGTCCCCCCGAGGTGAGCGGGCAGCTGAGCAGGGGCTGGACACGCTGCCCACGCTGCCAGTTCCTCCTCGAGGGCAGAGGGGAAGTGAAAGTCGCTGAGTTGAAATTTCCAGCAAATGGGGAAAATCGGTGGGTCCGAGGAAGAGGAGAACGAGGCGGCTGATGGCACGAAGGTCAAGCATCGGAGACGGGGCTCCGCGGCAGGCGCTCGCCGGGACTGACACCGGCTCTTGTGCAGGGCAGGGGCTTCCTCCTGCCAATTCCTCCTGCCTGCGAGCCGGCGCTGAGGGGTTTCGTGGGCTGGGACATCCGCAGTGAGGTGAAGCATCGCTGCGCTGGACATCCCCCGCGCTCCCCAGGCGAGGGGCAGCCGCTCGCTGCCGGGTGGGCTGAAGGCACCGGGCGCTGGCTCAGGACTTTGGGAAACACCGAGCAGAGCTGCTGGGTCCGTCACACCCCCACCATCACGCTGAGAAATTGGTTCTCTGGGGGGGATGTTGGGGTGTCTGTGGGACCCAGGACCAGTCCCAAGGTTGGCATCACAAGGTCACAGAATCCCAGACTCATCTCGGTTGGAAAAGCCCTTGAAGCTCCTCCAGCCCCACCATGAACCTCACCCTGACCGTTCCCAACTCCACCAGATCCCTCAGCGCTGGCTCAACCCGACTCTTCAACCCCTCCAGGGATGGGGACTCCCCCCCTGCCCTGGGCAGCCCATTCCAACGCCCAACAGCCCCTTCTGCAAAGAAATCCTTCCTAAGAGCCAGTCTGACCCTGCCCTGGCGCAGCTTGAGGCCATTCCCTCTTGGCCTGCCGCTGGGTCCTTGGCTCAAGAGACTCCTCCCCCCTCTCTGCACCCTCCTTTCAGGGAGTTGCAGAGGGCCAGGAGGTCTCCCCTCAGCCTCCTCTTCTCCACACTAAACCCCCCCAGGTCCCTCAGCCGCTCCCCATCAGACCTGTGCTCCAGACCCTGCACCAGCTCCGTTGCCCTTCTCTGGACACGCTCGAGTCATTCAATGGCCTTTTTGGAGTGAGGTCCTTCCCGTTGGCACGTGTCACTGCCAGAGCCGCTCCCTGCGGCTGGGACCGGCCGGCCGTGGGAATGGGCTGCGGTTCTTGGCATGTGACAGCGAGGGATGTCCCCATGGCACGGGGGAAGCCGGCCCGAAGGGGCAGCCGGGCAGCGCCAGCGCAAAGCCGAGAGCGTTGGTGAAGACACGGAGGTCTGAGCTGTCACCACGTCCCTCTTCACCAGGGACGGAGCCACGGAGGGACTTTGGCAAATTCCAGCGTGGCAGCGGAGGCTGCCAGGAGCCTGCAATGGGGAAAAGACCACGGTGGGGGGGACGCCTGGCTGCCAAAACAGCCCTTTGCGGGGTAGGAGGCAGCTCGTGGGTGCCTGGAGATACCAGAGACCCCCCCAAGAGCCTCACTCTCCCCCCGGCCCCAGCACACGCTGGTCAGGTCTGTGGGTCGGTTCCTCTCCCCTGGCACACGCCAGGCCCCGCAGCTCAGGGGGGTGTTGGGGGGGAGCCGGGCTGCACCCCAACACGGAGCACCCCGCTGCAGCAGGGATGCACCCTGACACCCCCCCAGTTCCCCGCAGGGTTTCATCCAGCTGACGGTGCCTCCGGTCCCGCTGCAGCACGAGGTGGCACCACACGGGGCTCTTGGAAAGGTGCCAGCTTGGGATTTTGGGGTCCGGCAGCGCTGCTGCAACGGGAGGGGATTCTATATACTGGTAAAAGTGGGTCTCCCCCCGCTGCCCTCTTGTCCCGGGGGGCTCAGGGGTGACTGGAAGGCTGGGAGCAGGCGGGATGTGGCCCAACAACCACCACGGCCATGGGGACCAGCCGAACGCCCCGTGCCGTAGCCGGTTGCTGGAGCCCGTTAGCTCAAGCCCAGCGCGGCTGCAGCGTGCCGGAGCCGGGAGGTCAGGAAACAGCGCGGGGAGCGGGGAGCTGAAGCCGCCTACGTGCTCGCCGGCCTCGGCTCGGCAGCTGCTGTTCGGCGGGTGAAGAGCAGCGAGCGCCTGCGTGTCGCGTCGGGGAGAGCAGGGCCCTGGCACGCAGCCGCAACCCGGTGCGTGGCCGATGCGGAGCGGTGCTGAGCCCCAGGCGGGCGGAGGGAGAGGAGGGGGCTGGGGGCAGGGACCGCGCTTGTTTGCAGCCAGGAAAACCACAGAATTTGCTGAGCACTCAGCTCGACGTGACCGTAAATCGTCACTTCGCACACACGGAGGGAGGGGGACACGGGGGCGAATCTGTTCCCAGGGCTGGGAACATCCCAGCTGCTCTAGCAGAGGGGCCGGGCGTGCTGGCGGTTAGTGCCAAAACTGAAGAATTTCTGTAATCTCCATCCCCCCCTTTGCAACCACCCACTGGAGACGGAGAGGTTGAAGAACTGATCCTCCGCCAGTGCCGGGTGCAGCTTAGTCCAAGCCCTGTAGACCCTGCAGTCACCCCGCTCCAGGCCCCCCCCCACCCCCCGCCCCGATCTTCAGCGCTGTCTCCAGCCGGTCCTTGAACTGGTCCTTGGGGTGGGGGGGCTCGAAGCCACCGGGGCCAAATTCTGCCACTTGAATGGTGGCACTGGCGCTGATTGAAAAGCTCCACTCGATCTCCTTCACCGTCTTGTTGGGGGGCAGAGCCGGGGAGAGCAGCACGGACCCCCCCAGGGCTGTGCCCAGGCTTGGGGTGATCGAGCATCAGAAAAACCTGGTGCAGAAGAGGGGGAGGTCCCAGGAGCCTGTTGCCTCGTCCCTCACCCCAGGGTTGCAGGCACAGAGCGACGGGGGACCCCAAAACCCGCAGCGGGGGAGCTGATGGCTGGGGCAGGAGGAGCTGGTCGGAGTCCTGCAGGGGTGGGACGCTGCGGCTGAAATGAGCCCCCCTGTCCCCGGCCATTCTGCAGACCCCCCCCGCTCTCACCCTTCACCCACCTGCGAAGCCGATGGCTGCGGCCAGCAAAGGGACCCCGAAAAGGCAGATGCACCCATCCTTGACCCTCGCCGCCTTCTCGCATGGCGGCAAACGAAAGCACGAAGCTGGGACGGGGAGCGGGGGGTGTCCCACATTCACACCCTGTGTCTATGAACAGCAACCCCCCCGCTGTGGTTTCACACCTTGCCTATATCTGCCAGCCCGCAGCTCGGCGAGACCTTCCGTCACCTCCTGTGCTGCTGTCCCCACATCAGCAGGGTCAGGGGGACAAGGAGGGGACGCCACATTACCTGCTGTGCCCCCCCACCCCACCGCCGTGCCCCCCAGGCACTGCCCCTGCCAGACAGGCAAGGGGGGAGCAGGTGACTCAGGTTGAGAAGCAACATCCCTGCGTCAAAACCAGGGGACCCCCGTGGCTCTGGGGGTGCCAGATGGTGTCACACCCCTCCCCCCAGCCAAGCCTCGGTGAGCAAGGGGGGTCCTGGGCGTCAGAGCCCACTTTTCTTTGTCCCCATCGCTGTCACAGCAGCAGTGACAAAGCCTGCTCAGAGCGTGGGCTCAGCTCAGCCCCGCCAGCAGCGTCGTCTTCGAATTGCCTCCGCCAGCAGCCAAAGCGCCATGGCCGAGGCACCGCCGCACGTTTTCCTCACCCAGCACACGGTTGTTTCTCTCCCTGGAGGTGACGACCCGAGGACAGAAGGGTTCCGGGGTTTTCCCACCGCTCCCAGTAAAGGAGATGTCCGGGATGGAGAAGGATGCGTCCGTGTGGCCTTCCAGCAGAGGGAAGTGTGGCCTCAGGAAAGGACCCAGTGCCAGTCACCGCTACTCCTCACCCGCTGCAGACAGAAAATAGTATTTTATAGGGATCTTGCAGGTGCCATGTGGCTGCCCCAGCCCAGGGCCTCGCTTCCAGCCCCCATTTCATGGGGTGCCCCTGCCGCAGCCACCCCGTTACCGCCCTGTCCCAGTGCAGGGTCGGGGTCTCACCCCGGTGCCGCCATCTCACACCCTGAAGCGTGAGGTTGAACCCAGGGCCAGAACGGCACAAGCCAAGCCAGGGCCAGCTCCTGTTTCCCTCCAGTACACGCTAGTGACCAAAACCCAACTGTTTAAAACCAGAAGGGGCTCAGCCGGTAACATAAACCGGGGTGCTTGTGCTGCGCGCTGCCACGGCCAGAGCTCAACCCACCAGCGTCAGGGCTGGGTCCCAGTTCTGACCCTCTGCGAAGGAGCCGAACTCACAGAATCCCAGAATCATCTCGGTTGGAAAGGACCTTGAAGATCATCTAGTCCAACCGTTAACCCAGCACTGACCGTTCCCGACTCCACCAGATCCCTCAGCGCTGGGTCAACCCGACTCTTCAACCCCTCCAGGGATGGGGACTCCCCCCCTGCCCTGGGCAGCCCATTCCAACGCCCAACAACCCCTTCTGCAAAGAAATCCTTCCTAAGAGCCAGTCTGACCCTGCCCTGGCGCAGCTTGAGGCCATTCCCTCTTGTCCTATTGCTTATTACTTGGTTCAAGAGACTCCTCCCCCCTCTCTGCACCCTCCTGTCAGGGAGTTGCAGAGGGCCAGGAGGTCTCCCCTCAGCCTCCTCTTCTCCACACTAAACCCCCCCAGGTCCCTCAGCCGCTCCCCATCAGACCTGTGCTCCAGACCCTGCACCAGCTCCGTTGCCCTTCTCTGGACACGCTCGAGTCATTCAATGGCCTTTTTGGAGTGAGGGGCCCAAAACTGAACCCACTCATCAAGGGGCGGCCTCACCAGTGCCGAGCCCAGGGGTCACATCCCTTCCCTGTCCCTGCTGGCCACGCCAGTGCTGGTACAAGCCAGGATGCCATTGGCCTTCTTGGCCCCCTGGGCACACTGCTGGCTCATTACCAATCCCCCCCAGGTCCCTCTCTGACTGGCAGCTCTCCAGCCACTCCTCCCCAGGCCTGTAGCCCTGCTGGGGGTTGTTGTGGCCCAAGGGCAGCACCCGGCATTTACCCTTAGTGAAGCTCACACAGTTGTATGGTTATGGGGTTCGGGGGGTTCAGGGTTATGGGGGTCGCGGATCCCCCCAACCTTGCGCCCCCAGGCTCAGGACCCTCAGCACTCCCCTGTGGCCCCCCAGAGCGCCCCTGGAGCCTCCGCCCCCCCCCAGGCTCTACCAAGGGCCCCTTCACCCACCGCCCCCCCCCCCGCGGGGTCCCAGGGCCGCCCCCCCCCTCCGGCCTGGCTGTCGCCGGGCGCCGAATGATGACGCACGCAGTGGGCGGGATCCCCCCCCTCGAGAAGTGAAGCCCCGCCCAGCGCCTCGTTCTCACCTGGAGGCGGCCCCGCCCAAATCTCGCGAGATTTCGAGAGTCTATAAATAGCCCCGCTGTGGGCAGCGCCGCTCAGTGCCCGCGCAGGCCGGGGTGAGGAGGCTTCAGGAGCGCAGGTTCCTCGGGGCGACAGGTCCCCAGGGCGACAGGTCACCAGGCTAGCTCGGGAGAGCCCTGGCGGTTGCCCTGAAGGGGCACGGCTGAAGCCTGAGGCTTGTTCCTGAGGGCTGTGAGGGCCGAGGCCGGGCGCTGAGGCCTAGCGCCAAGGCGGGGGGTCTCTGTCCCTCAGGCCCCCTCTCCACAGCCGTCCTGCCGCGGGCAGGCCCTGGAGGGGTGGCCGCTGGGTCCCACTGTCCCACAGTCCCCGCGTCACGATTTACTCCCAGGGCTGAGCTGGCCCCTGCGAGAGGGGACACTGAGGCCCGTGGGCAGCACCTCCCTGTCACCTCGGTGTTGCTTCGCTGCGTCCTGGGGTGCCACCGAGCCGGGGTGCTGGCGTTAACTCCCACTTCTCCATCCTTCTGCCACGCAGACAAACTCAGGGAACTTTCAACCCTCTCTCTGTCTTTTTTTTTCTCCAAGAGCTTGTGATTTATTAGGAGCAAAATCAAATTATATTTTATCACCGGCTTGGGGAACAGAGGACTGAAAGATTAAATTCCAGCATGACAGTCAGCGATGAGGGAAGGGACGGGAATCATATCTCTCTTTGGTTACAGCGTGTTATTATCGGGCACTGGGCTCTGAGAGACAAATTACAGTTTTCTTGAGGGAATCTTTATTTAATTTTATCTTTTTTTTTAACCTGCTGCAGCTGTCAGGGCGATTCGGGAGTTAAATCGCGGCTGTTCGCATCCCCTGGTAAAGTTTTTGCTGGCGCAGGGTGGATTTTTTTACGGTTGGACTAGAAGATCTTTAAGGTCCTTTCCAACCGAGATGATTCTGTGATTTTGGAGAAAAGCTTGAGATCTGAGAGCGGGGGGGTGTTGGTCCTTGGGGGGGCATGAAAACACCGGGGGGGGGGTTTCACTTGCACCCCCAAACTTTGGCAGAGACGCTCCCCTCCCGCCTGCCGCCCTCCTTTTCCGTCGCATCGAGGGGAGAGCGGGCACACGGGGATGGAAGCGAAAGAAAATCACGCAACCCACCCCAAATTCCGCCCCCCTGCTCCGCCGAAGGCTGAGGCCGCGAGGGAAGGGAAGCGAGAGGAAGAACCAGGCGAGAGATTTCTGCGAGGAGGCGGTGAGCCTGCCGCCGTCCTGGGGGATAAATTAGAATACATCTCGGGAATAAATTAGCTGGATGGCGAGGAGGGGAGATTTGTTTCCTGGGGAAAGGAGGCTGCCTCTTCAAGGTAGAGACACCTCCGGGGCTTGGGTTTCGGAGCGGAGCCGATCGCTTTGAAGCTGCCGGCGTGGTGGTTCGCACGGCGGCGTATGAGTTCGAGGGGTTACGGACGGCGAAAAAACTTAATATCTCTTCTTTTCCTCCGTGTCCATCCACCCGTCGATCCGGGCTTCCATCTGCCCGCTCCTCGCTCCAGCGAAAGCCATTAAGAATGACAAAGCACCTTTTTTTTTTTTTTTTTTTTTTTTTTTGTTTTAAAGATGGGTCCCCGGGAGCAGCAGGCAAATTGCCTGGTTCATGCATAATAAACCAGGCGTGGAAACACACCGAGTAATAGGCTACATTTGTGGGGAAACAAAATCGTTAAGCGAGCCTATTTGCAAGGTTTTCTGGAGGAAAAAAAAATAATTATATATATAAAATAAAGCCAGGCTGGGTGTGGAGAGGCTAGCAAACCTCCCCTGCTCCTCCTGGCATCGGCTCCGCTTAAAAGCTTCGGTGAAATAGGTCAGCGGAGCCCCGCGTGCATCCTGCCCCCACCTCGGCTGCTTGGTTGGGGTCTGTGGGGCCACCGGACCCCCCCATCCCATGTCCCCAGTGCCACTGGTCGTGCCACCACTGGGTCACCCCCCCCCAGCCACTCTGTACCATGGGGGGGGTCACTCGCGTTCACCCCGTCACGATGCGCCCGCAGAACAAAGGCGACCTGCAGCCCCTTTTTTAACATTTATATTTATATATATATATAAAAAAATTAAATATATATAATATATCGTGTTTAAGACTAAAAATATAGTACATAATATTTAAAAAAAAGGAAAATGAAAAAATAAAAAATGGGAGGTTGGGGCGGGGTGGGGGGATCACAGATACGTGTCTCTAGGGGTCTAAAACAGCCTGTGCTAAGGAAGGGACCTGCTCGCCCGGTACCGGGGGGCTCAGCCGTGGCCTTGGGGGGCCCCGTTTCCGCCCCCCCCCCCCCCCCCCCTCGGGAAAGTTTTAATTTAAAGCTTCGGCTTCGATTCACGACACCCGGGGATGGCTGGGGCAGGACGCCCGTCCCGCGCTGCCGCGGTGGCTATTGCTATCGACGTGGGGATGCAGCACCTGGGGCGGGAGCCCCCCGAAACGGGGCTGTCCCCGAGGGGGGGGGTTGGGAGGGTGCGGGGGGGAGAAGGGGGGTGTTGGGGGGTTAAATCAGGCACCATTGCAAGAAATGGCACGCAGTCCTGCAGTCGGAGGCTCAGGCTGGGCGCGGGCTCAGCACCTTCCAGGGTTTGGCCCATCCTGACAGTACCTTTTTTTTGGGGGGCGGGGGGGTTGAGGGGGAAATGAGGGGGGCAGGGAAACCCCCCCGGCCGTGCCGTTGGGCTGCGTCGGCAGCACGGCTTTGCCAAACCCTCCCGGCAGCCCCCCCAAAATCGTACCTGCTCGCCACAGGGCCGGATCCAGCCCGCCGGGGGCCGGCTCCCGGGGACCCCGAAGCATGTCCCTTCCCTGGGGGACACCCCGCGGGGTGGGTGCACACATGGGGGGGTGTGTGTGTGTGTGTGTGTCTCGTACCTAATCCTGGGGGACCACTTGGGGCAACAACATGACCCCAGCCAAAACCCACCACAACTCATCGCACCCCAAAGACCCCCCCGTCCCCCAGCTCCTGAGCCAGCAGCCGGGCGAGCGTTATGGCTGCAGGCAGCGAAACTGGGGGACAGACACACACACAAAATCGGGGTCCCTGGTTGCCCAGTGCCTCCCAGTCCCTGGAACTGGGGGGACCAGCTGAGCTCCCGCTCCCAGCTGGTTTGGTTGCCGAGGCTGAAAACATTCACCAAACCCTCGGGGCCGGGGCGTGCCAGGGCCAGGGGTGCAGAGCGGTGACGCTGGTGGCTGGGAGGGTGCTTACACCCCTTCTATACACCTTTATATACATTCATAAGAGGGACCCCCCCCCCTCCCCGCACCCCCAAACCAGCAGTGGTGGGATGGAGCCGGCCGGTCCAACCGGGTGTTGCTCGGGGTGTTGGCTGGGGTCAGGGTGACACCAGCGGGATGGGTGACACCCACCGCTGCCTGGCCCATAGGTACGAGTGTGCGTATGGAGGTGGGGGGGGGGGGGGGGACGACACACACATGGGTGCCGGGGGTCTGCGGCTCTGAACTCGCCCATCCGACCCCCGGGCACCCCCCCTGCTTGTGGCTCGGAGGGTGGGCGTGGGGGGCTGTCGGTGGGTGGGATGGATGGGAAAGGTTGGGGGGGGGGGGTAGGGCTGGCCCCGAGTGGGGGGCTGTCTCCAAAATCAAGGCACAGGGAATGGAAATGGGCTGGGATGGGGCTTTTTTGGGCAAAACCAGAAACCGGGCATATATGTATGTACATACAGACACGGATATACACACATATAGCACCTCCCTGCTCCCTCACCCAGGGGTCTCGGTGGGGTGCGGGGGGGTTTCTGGGGGCAGCTTCTGCGCAGCCCCTCGCTCCTGCTGGCTCAGGGGTGCTGGGGGGACCCGTCGGGGGAGGATTTGGCCCCGCGGAGCTTTTGGTGGGGGCGGAATCCGGGGTGGCGGGAGAGCAGAGGCTGCAGAGCCGGCCCCGACAGCCGCACGCACCCGCTGAGACTGGGTGGGATGGAGATGGGGGGGGACAGGGGTGGGAATGGAGGGGGGGCAGGAGGATGCCCCCCAACCCTCTCCCTCCTCCAGGAAGGTACCAAAAAGAAAGAACTGAATGAGTGGAAGCTCGAAGAGACTCGGGGCACGTCCCCGCTGCCAGCAAACCCCGGGGCGGGGTGGGCAGGGGGGGGTTGGCCCGGCACGTGGAGTCCAGCCGCCGGAGGAGAAGCGGGGCAGAAGGGTCAGGATGAGCCCCTGAATATCAGGGGACAGTCGTGAGGTACCTGCGGACCCCCGCTGCCTGCACCACCCCCCCCCACCGGCTTCGGCGCTGCCTGCCAGCCCCTGCCCGCCCTTAAACGTGCGTCTGCATCCGCTGCTGGAAGCGCTGCCCGTAGTCCGAGTGCTGGGAGGTGTAGGAGAAGCGGGTGGCACTGGCGTACTTGCCCATGGGGTCGTAGGCGTCGTAGGGGGCCCGGTCCAGGCTGGGGGGGGGCTGGCCGTACCCCAGGCGATAGGTGGCATAACCGGTGCCGGCCGGGAAGGCGGCGTGACCGCCGTAGTTCTCGTAGGAGAGCTGGCTTGCCGTCTCCCCGCCCGCCGTCCCGGGAGGGGGTCCGGGACCCGGCGCCGCCTCGGCGTTGTAGTCGGACGCGGGGCCGCGGCTGTAGGTGTTGAGCTGAGCGTAACCGCTGGAGTGCGAGAGGCGGGAGGGCGGGCGGGTGTCGTAGCGCGCCGGGCCGGGGTTGCGGTAGTCGGCGTAGAGGACGGTGCGGGAGGACGGACGGTCCTCGTGGGCGCGGACGTTGTAGTAGCCGTTGGTGGGGTCCTGCGAGGAGAAGGGGGTTGTGCTGAGCCCAGCAGGGACCCGGCTCTGCAGGGAGAGTCCTGGCCCCTTTCCCAGGCCAAAAGCGGGCTCTGCCCCTCCTCTACCCCCCCCGCGCCCCAGCACCATCCCCGCACCTTGAGCTCGTACTCCTCGCGGGTGTCGATGGTGTCGCAGCGCAGGTCCTGCTTCAAGTCCACGTCGTCCTTGAACGACTGCGGGAGAGGGGTGGGGGGAGAGACACACTCATTCCTCCACGGTCCCATCCGGCCCAGCGCGGGGAAGGGTGCTGTGGGGTGACCCCCCCCGCCCTGGTGCGGGGTGTCCCTTACCGAGTAGATGGCCTTCATGACGCGGGTGGCCGTGGAGACGCTGGCCGTGTCCTCCTCGCGGTCCGCGTGCAGCGTCAGGGGCTCCCTGTTCACCGTCTCCACCTTGATGTCCAGCTTGCGCAGGGTGACGTCCTTGCGGCCTGGGGACATGTGGCACCGGGGATGGAGGTGGCCGCTGGCAGCATCCTCCCACGGGTGGCACCCACGGTCCCCTCTGCCATGGCCGCAGCCCCCCCGCCCCGTGCCCCCCCACTCACTTCCTTTCCGGCGCCGGTAGAGGAAGCAGGCGAGCGCCACGAGGAAGCTGATGACGAGGATGCTGGCCCCGATGGTGGCCCCGGCGATGATGCCCACGGGCAAAACCTCTACAGGAGACGGGGAGACGTTAGCTGGGGACAGTGGCACCGCCAAGGGGTGGCCGCGGCGGGAGGGCGCTTGCCCTCGCCGAAGCCCCGGTGCCGAGCCGGCGCTACCTTTCTCCTCCAGCTGGATGATGGCGGTTCCCGGCCCGAAGCTGTTCCAGGCCGTGCAGTTGTAGCGGGTCTGGAAGTCGGCGTCCATGACGTTGTTGATGGTGAGGGTGGAGAGGACCCCGCTGCCCGTGTTAGTCCGCTCCACCGTGTACCGCTCCAGCGTCCCGGCCTCCAAAATATTCTCCTTCCAGGCCCACGCCTGGTCCCGCCGGGGTGGGGGAGAGGGGGCTGTGTCAGCACCCGCGGCTCAGCGCCGGCCCCAGCACCCCCCCGGCCCCCCGCCGCGGCACTCACGATGCGGTCTGGGGGCGGCGTGCTGCCGATGAAACACTCCACCTTGCCGCGGTCCCCGCGCACCGCGTACTGCACGGCCTCGCTCGAGATGATGGGGGGTCCTGGGGGAGGCAAAGTGGGGTGGGGGGGGGGATTGACCCTGAAACCCTGAGAAGGTGGCGGGGGGGGAACACGCCGCGGGCTGGTCACGGGCATCGCAACCGCATCAATCCATCGCGGGGCTGGCACGGGGAGGGGGCTGGGGCTGGCTCCCCTGGCGGGGGGGTCACTCACCGTTGACGAAGAGGGTGACCTCGCGCTCGCCCACACCGATGCGGGGGACGATGGCTTTGCAGACGTACTGCCCCGCGTCGGCCTGCGTGACGGACTTCAGGTACAGCTGGTTGCTGTTGCTCAGGACCTGGGTGCAAGCGCCATGGGACATCAGGGAGGGGATACACAGAGCCCCCCCCTGCCACCCCCCCAGACCACCCCCCACCAGACCCTACCATGTTGGACTCCTTTTTGGTCCAGGTGAGGGTCAGCGGCGGGTTGCCGGACCACACGCACGTCAAGGTGACGTCGGAGCCGATGTCCGTGACGGTGGGTTTGGGGTCCACCACGATCCGAGGGGCGACTGGAGAGATGGGGGAGAGGGTGAGGGGCAGAGTTCGGGGCACGGCAGCAGCCTGGGGGTGCCGGGGAGGCGGGGGGGGGGGGGGGGGGGAGCTGCCCCACTCACAGTGCACGTCCACCAGCGTGCTGACGTTGGTGCTGCCGATGTCGTTGTGCACCTCGCAGGAGACGGGCTCCGTGAAGAAGGTGTAATCCACCTGCGTGTCGTACTTGTTCTCCTTGGCATCCTCGATGATCACCCCCCCCTTGGCCCACCTGGGGGGGGGGGGGGGGAGGGCAGAGACGCAAGGCGGGTACATTCAGGGGGCACGCAGGACCCCCAGGGTCCCGTTTGACCCCCCCCCCCCCCGCCTCCTCCATCCCGCATGATGCTGAAGCCAAGCCAGGAGGTTGGGGAGGGACGTCCTGGGGTCCCGCGGGCCCCTCACCTGTAGCCTTTGATCTCGGGGTTGGCGGTCGCCATGCAGGTGAACACGACCCTCTCGCCCTCCTGCACCGTCTGGGGCTGGATGGACAAGGTGACAGTCGGGGGATCTGCGGGGGGGGGTGGGGGGGTGGATGGAGCCGTCACGGGCGCTGCCACAGGCTCAGTGGGGCAGAGGGAGAGGGGACAAAGGGACAATCCCCCTGCCTGGCACTGCCCGTGTCACCCACTCCCCATGGTGACACCCAGGGCATGGCCCACCAGGGTGGGGGGGGGTCCCAAAAGCTCTGATGCTCAGTGTGGGCTCCCTGTCCATCGTGGGTGCTCACTGTGGGTGCTCTGCATCCCTCCCCAGTGTGGGCACCCAGTATCCCTGTCTGGTGTGGGTGCTCACCATGGGCACCCAGTATCCCTCCCCAGCATGGGCACCCAGTATCCCTTCGCAGTGTGGGTGCCCAGCATCCCTGTCCATCGTGGGTGCTCACTGTGGGTGCTCTGCATCCCTCCTCAGTGTGGGTACCCCGTATCCCTTCCCAGTGTGGATACCCACCATCCCTGCCTGGTGTGGGTGCTCCCCACGGGTGCCCAGTATCCCTTCTCGGTGTGAGTGCTTGCTGTGGGCACCCAGCATCCCTTCCTGGAGTGGGTACCCATCATCCCCACCCGCTGTGGGTGCTGGCGGTGCGCACCCAGTATCCCTATCCACTGCGGGTGCTCTGCATCCCTCCCCAGTGTGGGCACCCAGTATCCCTGCCCAGTGTGGGTGCTCACCGTGGGTGCCCAGCATCCCTTCCCAGAGTGGGTACCCATCATCCCCACCCACCGTGGGTGCTGGTGGTGGGTGCTGGGCCCCGGCCCGGCAGAGCCTTCCCGCAGCAGCCACTGGAGGTCGGTGTTCACCACCAAGTCCCAGCCCAGGCTCCAGCCGGCACTGGCCGGGTGGGACTGGGTGAATCCGCCCCCCCCGGAGACCTAGCTCCAACCACAGGGCTGGGGCACCCCGGGCACCCCACGACGTCCACGTACCCCGAGAACTCGTCTCCCGCTCCCTGCCCCAGCCACACCCCGATGCCCCCGACACGCAGGGGTCATCCCCTCCGCCCCCGACACCGACTCACGGTGAACGTTGAGCTTGACGAAGGTCTCCTTGCCCGTCGGGACGGCATCGTTGGTGCTGCGGCAGGAGAACACCCGCCCAATGTCAAGGTCGGTCGGGTTGATGGCGAGCTGGCTGGTGGTCGTCTCCCGCTTGCCGTCGGCCAACACCTCCTGCCAGGGAGAGGGGACAGTCCCCGTTGGCTCCCAGCACCGCACCGGGGACGCCAAAGCACAGCGTGGGGTGAAGGGGATGGACGCGGGGTCCCGGCATGTCCCCGTTACCGTGCTGGTGACGGCTCCGTCCTGCTGGAGCCCGTCCCGGTACCAGACGATGGTGGCCGCCGGCTTGGCGCTGCGTGCCCGGCAGGTCAGGTTGTACGGCGTCCCGGCACGCAGCAGGATTTCGGGGGCTCCGTCGATGGTGGGGTCCTCGGGGGGGACTGCAGAGGGGCGAGGGGACACCGGGTGGGTGCCAGCTGCCTGGGGACAGGCAGGCCCCGCTCCGCGCCACGTGACGCTGAAAAATCGATGCTGCTCTGATAACGGGAGAGCCATTACGGGCAGCGGAGGCAGATCTCCTCGCTGCTGCCTGCAAGTGCAGGCAGCATTTGGCAGAGGAGCCTCAACTGGGCCGGCACCACCTGGGTATTAATCCCTGTTTTGATCAGGAGCTAAAGCCCCGTTACTGATTTATTAGGGCTCAGCTCTCGGGGAGAGGTAAAGGCACCGTTTGGCGTCGGGAGGGGAACCCTGTGCCGGCAGAAGCCAGGCAGGAGGCACGAGCCGGGTGCGGTGGCCTGATTTGGGGTGTCCCCAAGGTGGGGGCTTGGAGAGGGGGGCTCGTGGAGAGGGGGCTCGTGCCATGCATGAGGAGCTGGGTGCGTGTTTGCGAACCGCCCCGGGGAGCTGGTAAGGATGGAAATGGGGACTGGCTGCCTGGTGGTAGTAGGATGGGTGGAGCAGGGGGGTCCCCCATGTCTGGAGACCCCAATACCCACAGGACCCTCCTCTGCCCAGGGACCCCCGTGCCTGGGGACCTCTCTGCCTGGAGAACCCCCTGCCTGGGGACCCTTGGGCCCAAGTATCTCCCTGCCTGGGGACCCCAATACCCGCAGGAGCCTCCTCTGCCCAGGGACCCCCCCACCTGGGGAACCCCCTGCCCTGCCCCAGCTGAGCCCCACACTGGGCAGGGGATGCAGGGGGACCCCGCTGAGCTTGGCAGGGTAAGGAGGAGACCCCAGGTACCCCCAGCCTTGGCAGTGCCACCCCAAAGACTCTGGGGGGGGTGGGGGGGGGCTGTTCCCACTGACTCACAGCCCCCCCAGGCCAAACGTGGCCCTTTCAGGCTGGGGGGGTCCCTGGGGGACCCTCCCTGCTCCAGTGGCTGCCGTGCCACATCAGTACCCCGGCCACATCTCCTGCTCGCGCGCCTTTTCTCTCCCGTCTTTCTAATGGGAATTTCAATGCCAGGGGAAGAAGGAGAAAAAAAAAAAAAAATTAAGAAAAGCAAGAAATCCGCCCCAAAACCCCATTCATGCAACATTTCCGCTGCGGCTCCAGCATCTTCTTTCCCTTTTTTTTTTTTTTTTTTACAAGACACAAAAGTCAGGGAAATCAAAGTTACTGCACTCGTAGGTCCCGTAACTCAGCCGCGGCGTGAATATAGATTAAGGCATTAAAGATAATGGCACATCCCGGCTGCTGGAGGGAAGGGGGAGGGCGGCAGCGCAGGCAGCAACAGCCTTTCCCCTGCCTGCGAGCAGCCACGCTGCCTGCGGGGAACGCGGGGTGCAGTGGGGGGGGACGTGGGGGGCAGTGGGGGGGCTGCTGGCTCCTTACTGAGCACGGTGAGCTTGGCCCGGCGGGACCGCAGCGCGGCCTCGGTGGCCTGGCACTCGTACACGGCGTCATCGGAGAGCTCGGCGTCGCTGATCTCCAGGTTGTACTGGCCCGAGTCGGCCGTGCCCACGATGCGGTAGCGCGGCCAGGCTGCGGGGACACGGGGCGGGGGGGTCAGCACGGAGGGAATGGGGGTTCACCTGAATTCTGCAGGGCTGGGAGGATGCTCCAAGGCCACTTTTTCAGGGAGGAGAGGACGGCGTGGATGGGAACCCCCCTCCCTGTTCATGGAGGAGCAGCTCCTGCCTGTTTGGGTACAGCCCGGGCAGGGCCGGGGGGGGGCTGTGCCTGCGCCCGCTGCCAGCCCCTGGGGGGGACATGGGCAGCCAGCGGGGCCCTGGCACACGGGGGATCCCTGGGCACATGGGGGATCCCTGGTGCCCACAGGATCCCGGGCACATGTGGGATGCCAGGAGCACACAAGATCCCTGGGCACACGGGGGATCCCTGGTGCCCACAGCATCCCTGGCACACAGGGGATGCCCAGGGCACATGTGGGATGCCCAGTGACCACAGGATCCTGGGCACACGCAGGATCCCGGGCACACAGGGGATGCCCAGGGCACATGTGGGATGCCCAGTGACCAGAGGATCCTGGGCACACGCGAGATCCCGGGCACACAGGGGATGCCCAGGGCACACAAGATCCCTGGCCCACGTGGGATCCTTGGTGCCCACGGGATCCCGGGCACACGGGGGCTGCCCAGGGCACGCGGGACCCCGCAGCACACAGGACAGGTACCTTTGAGGCCCTGCCCCATCCCCAGGGCGAGCCCATCTTTGGTCCATTGCACGATCCCGGAGTAATTGAGCACCACGCAGGAGAGGACAATCCTCTGGCCGGCCACCACCGTCTGGTCCTCCGGCTCCTCCACAAACCGCGTCTGTGCCGCTGTGGACAGAGCAGGGGGGTCAGCCAGGGCTTGGGGGTGCCCCCCACATGCCAGTGGCTGTGCCGCCAGCGCCCGGTGCTCCATCACGCCAGCGGCTCCAGCGCCACGGAGCTGCCTCCAGCACGGCCCCACCAGGGCCCCCCCCAGAGCTGCCCGTGGTCCCTGAAGGGGCTGCCGGGAGTGTGGGACCCCCCAAACCGGGCTCTGCCGCACCCCAGCCCTGTGCAGCAGGACACGGCAGGGGATGGGGACCGGGACCCCGGGAGGGCAGCGGGGAGAGGGGCGTTACGGCAGAGGAGCCACCTCTCCCCTGGCGGTTCCCCCCCCTTAAAAGGTTTATTTCCTAAAATATTCAAATTATTTCCACCGTGGCGCAGGAGAGGGGGAGGCAGAAATCCCTTTTGGGGATGAGTGAGCTGTGGATAACGAAGCCATTAAGCCCCCAGCACGGCCTCCGCCTGTGGCCCGGCTGGGCCTGGCATGGCACAACTGTGCCGCTCGTGGGGTGCCCCTGCCACAGCTCGGGCACCCCAACCTGCTCCGGTTCATCCCCAGCGTGTGCTGGGTCCCCAGAGAGCCGGGGGCTCCTCCTGCCTTTGATCCTGCAAACAACCCCCCCACTAGCCCCCGAAATCCCCGCACCGTGGCCCCAGGCTGCTGCCTCCCTTCCCAGCACCCTCCTCGCCGTGCCCGGGGGACCGATCCGGTGTCTGCCCGCGGGTGCTGGCGCGGGGTGGGGTACGAGTGATGTCCCCGGGTGTCCAGCTGTGCCAACGGGTACAGTGAGAGTCAGCATCAGGCAGCCCCAAAACCCCAGGACACGGCACCCCAGGATCCCTGGGATGGGGTACCCCAGGATCCCCAGCACATGGCACCCCAGGATCCCTGGGACCTCGTAGCCTGGGATTGCTGGGACGTGGCACCCCAGGATCTTTGCGGTGGGGTACCCCAGGATATGGCACCCCAGAACATGGCACATGGCACCCCAGGATCCCTGGGATGGGGTACCCCAGGATGCCCAGTACATGGCACTCTGGAATCCCCGGGATGGGGTACCCCAGGATCCCTGGGACCTGGTACCCTAGGATTGCTGGGACATGGCACCCAGGGTTCCTGGGATGGGGCACCCCAGAATCCTCAAGACCTGGCACCCCAGGATCCCTGGGACATTGCACCCCAGGATCTGTGGGACATGGCACCCCAGGATCCCTGGGACATTGCACCCCAGAATCCTTGAGACATGGCACCCCAGAATCCTTGAGACATGGCACCTCAGGATCCCTGGGACATGGCACCCAGGATCCCCGGGATGGGGCACCCCAGGATCCCTGGGATGGGGTACCCAGGGACCCCGGGGATAGGACACCCCCAGATCTAGCACCCCGGGATCTCCGTGATGGGGCACCCCAGCCAACCCCCTCTCAGCACCGCTGGCCTGTGCCCCAGGGACCTGCAGCCTGCCGCGGTGATCTGGGGACAGTCACTGCTCCCAGCCACCCTGGGGTGACCCCGTGCCACCCCCTCGGCCCCCCCCAGCCCCAGCCCACGTCTGCGCGGCCCCATGGCCCCCCGGGAGGGGATGGAGCAGGGATGGAGGAAGATAAAGGGAAGGAGAGAGCGGGAGAGGCGGGGGAAGGAGGGGAGGGATGGAGCAGGAATGGGGGGGCCGAGGGGAGGGGGAAAATAAAAAGCAGAGCGGAGATCAAAGAGGAAGGTGCCTGGAGAGAGGTGGTGGGCGTGAGGGAAGATCAGAGCCGGGGAAGGGGGGGCGAGACAGGCGGGAGGAGGCGCAGGCAGCGGCGGCCGCCTGCCAGACAGCGCGGGGGGACCCCCAGCCCTCTGCCTGTGTGACACGCAGTGCCGGCCTGGCACCGGCTGGCACCGGGCTGGGCTGGCATGGGGCTAGCATGGCACTGGGGTGGGCTGGCATGGGGCTAGCATGGCACTGGGATGGCCCAGCCTGGCATGGGGCTAGCATGGCACCAGGCTGGTCTGGCATGGGGCTAGCATGGCAGTGGGCTGGCATGGGGCTAGCATGGCACTGGGCTGGCCTGGCTTGGGGCTAGGATGGCACTGGGCTGGCCCAGCCTGGCATGGGGCTAACATGGCACTGGGGTGGCACTGAGCTGGCCTGGCATGGGGCTAGCATGGCACTGGGGTGGCCCAGCCTGCACTGGGCTGGCACCGGGCTGGGCTGGCACGGGGCTAGCATGGCACTGGGGTGGCCCAGCCTGGCATGGGGCTAGCATGGCACTGAGGTGGCACTGGGCTGGCCTGGCATGGGGCTAGCATGGCACTGGGGTGGCACTGGGCTGGCCTGGCATGGGGCTAGCATGGCACTGGGCTGGCACCGGGCTGTCCTGGCACAGCACGGGTGATATCTTCGGCAGGTGACGGTGACAGCGGCAGGCAGCGAGGAGCTGCCCGCTCTGGGTGCTTTGCCCTCTGCCCGCCCTGCCGGCACCCCCGGGGCTGCTGCCCCTGCCCGGCCCCGGCTCCAGCAAACCCCAACTGGGCTGCTAATCCTGGCAGCGGGCAACCGGCCGCGGCGGGTGTTTAGGCAGCTCCCTCCCCCCCTCCAAGGACGAGGGCACCGCCGCAGTGGGGACACCCCGTGGTACCCACCCGGTGCGGGGGGGGGGCTGCGACCACCACCAGCCCCCCCCGTGCCCACCAAGCACCAAAACACCCATCGCTGGGACCCTCCTGCACCCACGCGGTGGTTCCCCGCGGCAGGGACCGGGGTGGTGGGTGCCGGTGCCACCCCCCCAGTGCCAGCCGAGGCGGGGGGTCACCAGTGGGTTGTCCCAGCGTGGGAGCCGGCAGCGCCGCAGCGCTTCTGCCCCCCTCCCCGCCTCGAAGGGGCTTTACCGGGTGCCCCAAGCGACCAAGGTGGGGGGGACTTAATGTCTCCCCCCATCCAGCGCCCCCCCGCGCTGCCCGTCCTGCCGGGCCAAGGGCTGTTTAGTCTGGAGGAGGGCGACGCGCGGGGGAGGCCGCGTGCCAAGCGATTGCCGCGGCGCAGCGAGCGCTGAAAGTCTTTCCGTGTCGCGGGGCCTTGACATGACGCCGAGGAGACGGGCGCTTCCCAAGGGCTGGAGGCTTAAAAGGCAGGAGGGGGCCCCCCCCAATCCCGCCACGCCGACCCCCGTGACGCGTGGCACGGTGGCTCTGGGCTCTGAGCGTGCATGCACACGTGTGTGAGTGGGTACACGTGCGTGGGGCCATGCCTGTGTGTGCGGGAACGTGTGTGTGTGCGCGTGGGAACATGCGTGTGTCCGTGGACTGCACGTGTGTGCGTGGGAACACGTGCTTGTGTGCATGGGAACACACATGTATGCATGGGTTGTGCCTGTGTGCATGGGAACATACATGTATTCATGGATTGGGTCTGTGTGCATGGGAACACACATGTATGCATGGGTTGTGTCTGTGTGCATGGGAACACACACGTATGCATGGGTTGTGTCTGTGTGCATGGGAACATACATGTATGCATGGGTTGTGCCTGTGTGCATGGGAACATACATGTATTCATGGATTGTGTCTGTGTGCATGGGAACACACATGTATGCATGGGTTGTGCCTGTGTGCATGGGAACATACATGTATTCATGGATTGGGTCTGTGTGCATGGGAACACACATGTATGCATGGGTTGTGTCTGTGTGCATGGGAGTGTGTGTGCATGGGAACACACATGTATGCATGGGTTGTGCCTGTGTGCATGGGAACACACACGTATGCATGGGTTGTGTCTGTGTGCATGGGAACATACATGTATTCATGGATTGTGTCTGTGTGCATGGGAACACACATGTATGCATGGGTTGTGTCTGTGTGCATGGGAACATACATGTATGCATGGATTGTGTCTGTGTGCATGGGAACACATGTATGCATGGGTTGTGTCTGTGTGCATGGGAACATACATGTATGCATGGGTTGTGTCTGTGTGCATGGGAACATACATGTATGCATGGACTGTGCCTGTGTGCATGGGAGTGTGTGTCTGTGTGCATGGGAACACACATGTATGCATGGGTTGTGCCTGTGTGCATGGGAGTGTGTCTGTGTGCATGGGAACACGTGTGTGTGTGCATGGGAATGTGCATGTGTGCATGGAAACGCGTACATGCATGTGTCCGTGGATTGTGTGTGTGTGTGCAAGGGAACACGTGCGTGTGTGCATGGGGGCCTGTGTGCATGGGAATGTGTGTGTGTGCATGGGAACATCCATGTGTGCATGGATTGTGCCTGTGTGCGTGGGAACATGTCTGTGTGCATGGGAACACATGCATGTGTGCATGGGAATACATATATGTGCATGGGAGTGTGTCCCTGTGTGCATGGGAACATGCATGTGTGCATGGAAATGTGCATGTGTCCGTGGATTGTGCATGTGTGCATGGGAACACGTGCATGTGTGCATGGGAATACACATGTGTGCATGGGAATGTGTGCCTGTGTGCATGAGAACACGTGCATGTGTGCATGGGAACATACATGTGTTGAATGGGAATGTGCCTGTGTATGTGGGAACACACATGTGCATGGGAACATGCCTGTGTGTGTGGGAACACACACATATGAGCACAGGAACACGCCTGTGTCCATGGGAACACACATATGTGTGCACGGGATTGTGCCTGTCTGTGTGGGAACACACACGTGTGCATGGGAACATGCCTGTGTCCATGGGAACACACGTATGTGAGCACAGGAACATGCCTGTATCCATGGGAACACACGTATGTGAGCATGGGAACACGCCTGTATCCATGGGAACACACGTATGTGAGCACAGGAACACACGTATGTGAGCACAGGAACACGCCTGTATCCATGGGAACACACGTATGTGAGCACAGGAACACACGTATGTGAGCACAGGAACACGCCTGTGTCCATGGGAACACACATATGTGTGCACGGGATTGTGCCTGTCTGTGTGGGAACACACACGTGTGCATGGGAACATGCCTGTGTCCATGGGAACACACGTATGTGAGCACAGGAACATGCCTGTATCCATGGGAACACACGTATGTGAGCACAGGAACACACGTATGTGAGCACAGGAACACGCCTGTATCCATGGGAACACACGTATGTGAGCATGGGAACACGCCTGTATCCATGGGAACACACGTATGTGAGCACAGGAACACACGTATGTGAGCACAGGAACACGCCTGTATCCATGGGAACACACGTATGTGAGCACAGGAACACGCCTGTGTCCATGGGAACACACGTATGTGAGCACAGGAACACGCCTGTATCCATGGGAACACACGTATGTGAGCACAGGAACACGCCTGTATCCATGGGAACACACGTATGTGAGCACAGGAACATGCCTGTATCCATGGGAACACCCATGTGTGCCCGGCAGCGCCCGCCCACAACCACAGGAACACACACACGCGTGCTGGGACACACGAGCAGGCGAACACGCGTGTGCTGGGCGGGCGGGGGGCCTGGGGGGGGTCTCCGGGGCCGTGGCGGGCCCACGCGTGGCGGCGGGGGGGGCCGGGGAGCCCCACTCCGGGCCCTGTCTCCCTCCATTTCTCCGGCGAAGGCTGATTAAGCCCCGGGGCGGGTGCTCCAATCCCCCTCTCTCTCCTCTCGCTATTAAACTCCGGGTTCAAAGAAAAGCTTTTTATTCGCGCTGACAGCTTTCAGATGGAGCGAAATCTCCCCGCGCTGGAGGTTTTTTTTTTTTTTTTTATTATTATTTTATCTCTCTCCCTCCTCCCCTTCCTCTTCTCGCTGCTTTTAAATTTAAGCCTTTCCCCCTTTTGCCTCTTCCCAAGTTGTTCGCTTCTATTTATATGGACCAAAAAAAAAAAAAAAATTTAGGCAGGGAGGGGAAAAAAACCAAAACAACAAACCAAACCCAAAACCCTCCACTGGTTTTATTCTGCGGGAGAGAAAAGAGGATTTGGCTTCCCTGGGGCCCTGCCCGGCGGAGCGGGAAGGGAGGGACGGGAGCGGAGGCAGGATGAGGCCACGGCTGGGTGCTGCGGACGGGGCATCGCTGCTGTCCCCGTCCCCCCACCACTGTCCCCGTCCCCCCCATTGCTGTCCCCGTCCCCCCATTGCTGTCCCCATCCCCCTACTGCCGTCCCCGTCCCCCCATTGCTGTCCCCGTCCCCCCACCACTGTCCCTGTCCCCCCATTGCTGTCCCCCTCCCCCCATTGCTGTCCCCGTCCCCCCACCACTGTCCCTGTCCCCCCCATTGCTGTCCCCGTCCCCCCACTGCTGTCCCCATCCCCCCATTGCTGTCCCCCTCCCCCCATTGCTGTCCCCCTCCCCCCACCACTGTCCCCGTCCCCCCCATTGCTGTCCCCGTCCCCCTGCCGCTGTCCTTGTCCCCCCGCTGCTGTCCCCGTCCCCCCACTGCTGTCCCCGTCCCCCTGCCGCTGTCCCCATCCTCCCATTGCTGTCCCCGTCCCCCCGCTGCCGTCCCTGTCCCCCCATTGCTGTCCCCATCCCCCGCCGCTGTCCCTGTCCCCCCATTGCTGTCCCTGTCCCCCCACTGCTGTCCCCATTCCCCCATTGCTGTCCCCGTCCCCCCACTGCTGTCCCCGTCCCCCCATTGCTGTCCCCGTCCCCCTGCCGCTGTCCCTGTCCCCCCATTGCTACCCCTGTCCCCCCGCTGCTGTCCCCGCGCTGTCACAGCGCCAGCGCCCAGAGCCACTCGTCACTCGGCGCGAGGCAATGGTACAGAAAAAATAAAAAAAGCTCAATAACCCAGCGGGGATGGAGGGGACCCCACACACCCCGCAACCGGCTGCGTGGGGAAACTGAGGCACGGGAGGGGGCTGAGCTCCGTCCCAGCTGAGGGGTCCCAGCGGGGACACGGCCGCAGCCCCCGCGGGTCCCATCCTGCCGGGCGCTGGCCGAGCGGTGCCGTGTCTCGCCGCGGGGATGTGCCGGTGCGGAGATGTGATGGGTCCTGGCACGTCCCCGCGCCCCCCCCTGCCGCGCCGTTGGGGCTATTTTAGGCTCCGACAATTTTGGTTTTTCAAGCTAAACCCGGCGCTGGCTCAGGGCAGGGACACGGGGGGCTGGTGGCAGCCGCTGACCCCCCAACGCTGCGTGTCCCTGGGGTCCCATCCTGACCCTGGGGGCTGCGACAGAGGTTTCCCAGATGGGATGCGGGGGGGGGGGGTGTCCTCGCTTTGGGGGTGCCCCCCGCATCTCCCGCATCATCCCCCGCTCACCACCGGCCCTGATTAGGCCCCGACCAGCGGCCACACGGCCTGGCCCAGCGCTCGCCCGCAGCTCCCAGCATGTCAACTGGTATTTGCTGGAGAGGGTCCCCGTCGCCGTCCACAATTCCTGAGGCTCCTCCGCTCGCGCAGCAGCTTGGCAGGAGGAGCCGCTTCCGCTCGAAGTCGCTCAATACCCTCTTCTATTTTCTTCTCTTTCGGCTTTTTAACGCTAACGGGGCTGGACGGGGGGTGGCAAAGCCCCAGCGGCTCCGGGGGGGGGACCCTGGGGTGGTGACACCAGGGGGGGACCAGCAGCCGGGGACCGGCCGCACCGGTTGGGGGTCAAATCTCTGTGTCCCCCCCGATTCCCGGCTTCGTTATCGGCCCCCGGTGCATCCTCAGTAAAAAGGCACCGACCCCGTTTGACCAAAATCTCTCTCCTGTAATCCCGTTCTGATTGACATTAATTGAATATTACGATCCTTTAATTCCTCATTAATTGAATCCCGCCATCGCGGCTCCGTGATGCGCGGGGAGCTGGGAGCATCCCTGCCGGGCCAGCATCCTTGGTGGCCAGTTGTCCCTGTCCCTGTCCCTGTCCTGGCCACACCAGTGTTCTCAGTGGCCAGTTGTCCCCATCCCTGTCCCCATCCCGGCCACACCAATGTCCTCGGTGGCCAGTTGTCCCCGTCCCCACCGTGCCAGCATCCTCAGTAGCGGTTGTTCCTGTCCCTGTCTCTGTCCCTGTCCTGGCCACACCAGTGTCCTCAGTAGCCCCCTGTCCCCATCCCCATCGTGCCAGCATCCTCAGTGGCCGGTTGTCCCTGTCCCCATCTCTGCCACACCAGTGTCCTCGGTGGCCAGTTGTCCCCGTCCCAGTCCCCATCCCTGCTGTGCCAGCACCCTCGGTGGCTGGTTGTCCCTGTCCCTGTCCTGGCCACACCAGTGTCCTCAGTAGCCCCCTGTCCCCATTCCCACTGTGCCAGCATCCTCAGTGGCTGGTTGTCCCCATCCCAGTCCCCATCCCCACCGTGCCAGCATCCTCGGTGGCCGGTTATCCCTGTCCCTGCCAGACCAGCATCCTCGGTGGCCGGTTATCCCTGTCCCTGCCAGACCAGCATCCTCGGTGGCCCGTTGTCCCGTTGTCCCTGTCCCCATCCCGGCTGCTCCGGACCCTGGGCCCTGGCTCTGCTCCCGGCGCTGGCGGGTCCTCCCCATCCCGGCAGGAACGGAAAGTATTTCAACACCATCATATGACGCCAGCACATCGCTGGCGAGCGCCCAGTGCCCGGGCTCGGGAGGCACCGGGACGGGGCCGCATCCAGCCCAACATCCCCCCCCCCACCATTTTGGGGGTGTCGCTTCACCCGGCTGACGCTATGGTTGACCCCGATACTTCTGGGTGTGCAATGGCGGCAGCGAAACTGGGGCTGTTTTAACCCAAACCCCTCCCCGAGAGGGAAAACCAGGCGTGGGGGGCACGGGAGCCCCCGCAAACCTCTCAAGGCCCCCCCCCACCCCATGGCTGCGCTGTGCCTCGGTTTCCCCCGGGGCTGTGGGTCCCTCCCCGTGGCTGGGGACATGGGTGTCCCCAGCGTCCCCGGCAGGCTGGCAGGGTGCTGGCGGGGGCCGCTCCGTGCCTCCCCCCTCCGCTCCCCGCTCCCGAAGCCAGTGGTAGCGAAGCTCTCCGGGGAAAGGATGCTCCAGTTATTTTCATTTTTTAAAAGGCAAAATTATAAAAACAAATGAGGAGGAGATTGGTTCCCCTCCCCCGGCCCCACCACCTCCCCTCCCCACCCGCTTTCGGCAGTGCCGGGTCCCCACCATCTCCCCGCGCCCCGGCTGGGGTCACCTTGACCGTGGCCCCCCCGGCACAGCATCCCCCGGAGCCCCGGGGGTCCCCATCCCCTCCGTGCCACCCCAGCGCCCGCGGTGACCCCAGCTCTGCCATCCCTCCCTATCCCCAACAAACCGTTGCCTCACGTCCCCCCCCCCCGACGCCGCAGCACCGGCATCTGCCGTAACCACCCGATTTCTCATTTCCCGGCCCGGTCGCCATCGCTTGGTGACACCAATCTCCCAACAAATTTAGCAGCTCATTTCCCAGCCCATCAAATATTCCGCCTCGATTATTCCCCGGGCGGGGAGACGGGCGCTGCCGCATTGGACCCCACCAGCGGCAGGGACAGGCCTTGGCACCCCGGGTACCACTCCCCAGAGCAGCATCCTCCGGTTGCCATGGTCCCCAGGAGATGCTGAGCATCCTCCCGGGGAAACTGAGACGCGGGGAAGACCAAAGAGAGACGGGAGAAGGGAACCCCGTCCCCTCCGCCGCCGGCGTGACCCCACGCTCCTCTTCCCAACCCACCCCTGAATTTTTCACCTAAATCTCCTGCTTTTTTACAACCAGCCCGGGGCACACGGCGGGGGGAGACGGGCCGAGGCCCCCGGTCGTCGTTAGAGGCAGGGTAAAAGTCCGCAACGCGGGGACCATGCAAAACAATTTTCAATTAAAATCTCGTTGGGAAGAGGCATAAATACCGGGGGAGATGACGTGGTGGAATTGGGTTCTATTTTTCCTTCCCGAGGAGCCTTAAATATTCCCCACCTAATAATAATAATATAAAAAAAAATGAACTCCCGACTTACGAAACAACATATAAATTCCCCTCGTAATTACATTACTTTCAGCGCTGCAAAGATGCCAATAAAATATAAACCAGCGCCGGGCAGAGAGAGGAAAATATAGAAGAAAATAAATGAATTGCTGTAGTGCGGTATGGCAAAGGAGCCAGGCCGGGGCGGGGGGGTCCATGGGGGCTGCGCCCCCCCCATTGCTGCCCCCCAGGGAGCCCTCTGCTGCCCCCCAGGGCTCGGTGCATGTCCCCAAGGCCACACGTGGGGGTCCAGCGTAGGGAACAGACCCCCCCCCCACCCTGAAGAGGTCCTGAGGGTTCATCCCAAGAGGTCCCCAGTTTGGGGGTCCCAGCAGGAATCTCTGTCCCCTCCAAATCCCGCTCCTGCCCACAGCTGCGGCCCCCGCCAATGCAGGCAGGGGCTGGAGGGGGGTCTGGGGGGGTCTTTGTTTCCCTCCCACCTGCCCTGCGCTGGGGAAGGACCCGTTGGCCGCCCAAAGTTGGTGGAAAAACTCGGCCCCTTTCTCCCGCCGTTAATCCCGGTGAAAGGGGGCAGCCAGGCAGAAAGACAAAGGGCTCGGCCGGCCCCCAGCGGGGCGGCGCGGGGGGCTGCGGAGACATGGGGGGGGCACGGAGGGGGGCTGTGGGGGGGCTGCGGGGACATGGAGAGACATGCGGGGGCTGCGGGGATGTGGGGAGCTGTGGGGTTCTGCAGGGGACATGGGGGGCTTTGGGGGGCACAGGGGGCTGCGGGGGGCACAGGGGGGCTGCAGGGACATGGAGGGGCACGGGGAGCTGCAGGGGTCTACGGGGGGCACGTGGGCCTGTGGGGGTCTGCGGGGAGCACAGGGGGCTTTGGGGGGCACAGGGGGGCTGTGGGGGGCATGGGGAGCTGTGGGGGTCTGTGGGAGGCACAGGGGGAGCATGGAGGGGCTATGGGGGACTGTGGGGGGCACAGGTGGGCTGCAGGGGTCAGGGGGGCATGGAGGGCTGAGGGGGGCTGTGGGGGGGGCTGCTAGGGCCGGGGGGGGGGGCACCGGGCAAGGCCAGTGTGCAGGGGTGACAAGGGGCAATGTAGGGGGGGCACACACCGGCTATGGGCTTGCACAGGAGCGTGTGCGTGTGTGTGCACACGCGTGTGTGCGCCAGCCGTGTGCTTGCACGGGAATGTCTGTGTCTCCGAGCTCTGGGCACATGAGCGGGGGCCGTGTGTGTGCACATGCGTGTGCAGCCACGTGCACACCCTGGGGTGAGGACGGACACCCCTGCGCCACCCCCAAACGAGCTCCAGGGGGGCCCCGCAGCACCCCTGGGGGGGGGCAGAGGCCCTGCAGAAGGGGCGAGGGCGCGGGTGGGAGCTGCCTTTGCACCCCAGCCTTCCTCCTCCTCCTCCTCCCGGTGGTGCCAGACAAAGGCCTGGGCTGCAGATGTGCGGGACGCTACAGATGTTGCTCCTGCCCGGTTTTCCTGGGGTCAGCTCAGCCCCCCCCCCAGCGCATCCCACCCCACCCAATGTCCCCAGGGACACCCAGCACCTCCCAGCAGGTCCCCAGCTCAGTTCCCCCCCCAGCCTGAGCCCCCCAAACTGCTGGGGGGGGGGGGAACCCAGGGGTGCGGGCCCCCCGCACCCCCCCCAGCAGACAGAAGGAGCTGGCGGAGCTTCTCCCCTTGTTATTTCCTCTTCATTTCTGGGGCTGTCAGAATTATGGAGCAGCGCTGTTTATTGGCTTGAGTTTAATTAATTTGTGTAATATCCCTGTTAGGAACAATGTCTAATTAAGACTTTTGTTTGTGTGTGCACACGGAGGGGGAGGGGAGCTCTTCTTTGGGAAAACGGGGAGGGGGGAAATAAAAATCCCTAATCATTAATGAAGGGGAAAAAAAAAAATATTTAAACAGCGCTGGCATCCTTCCACCAAGCTGCTGGTAAGCGCTCTCGTTACAGATGTCTTAATGAGACATCTCTTAATAATGGGATTATCATTCACATTGAATCGGGACAAGCAGCTGTGAGCGCGCGAGGCTCCGATACGGGCCTCCGCGTCCCAACGTCTGGAATCGGATGAGTCAGAGGCCGAGCCCCGGCTTCGCCCGCGGCCCCCCAGGAGCCGTCGGATGGTGGGTGCGAGGGGCCCTGCCTGCCCCGTGCCTCAGTTTCCCCACAGGCACCTCGAGGCCCGACCGGCGCCGCGAGCGTCGGGAAGGAGATGAGGTTAAATTCGACGAGTTGGCAGTTTCCATCCCCGGCAAACGGGGTTTAATAAAAAAAAAAAAACAACACCCTAATCCTGAAGGAAATGGGTTTGAAGGGGAAAAAAATAAATCGATGGGGACGGGGCGCGGGTTGGCGTCACCCTCTGGCTGCACCCTGAAAGCGTGGGGACCCCGGGTCACCCCCCTGGCCTGGGTGTCCCCTCACCCCCGGCTCCCACAGGGAGAACATGGGTCGGAATTTCAGCTCCTTCGTCCCCCACCAGCTTCTTCCTCCCCACCCCTGTCCAGCTGTGGAGGCATCGGCACGGTGGCGATGGTTGGGGGGGACCCGGTGGGGTGGGACACCCCCCCCCCCCGAGAGCTGCCCACCCAACCCACAGGGCTCCCCACGGCCCAGCTGCCACGTCGCACCCCAAACCAGCCACGTGCCCCCCCCGCCACTGTGAGGATTTGGGGCTCTTGGGTCACCCAGGGACCCACCACCCCACTTGGGGTGTCTTTGTGAGGGGGGGGGGATTCCTGTGGAATTTTGAGCCCAGCCACCCCCACCCCAACTTGCTCACCCCACGCTGGGTGCTGGGGTCCCCGCAACTCAGAGGGGGGGTACGAGCATCGTGTCTCTGACTGGGGTGACCCCTGGTTTTTGGGGATGGTGGCGGGGGGGGGACACAGAGCCCTCCCTCCCCTCTGGGGCTCTGCAAATCCTGCTCAGGAGAAGCTGGAGCCGGAGGGAGCAGCCCTGGCTCCCGCTCCCCACTCCTGCGGTCAGAGCCCAGCAATGATCCCACAAGCCTGGAATTTGAGGAATTTCCTGCCAAGGCTCTCTGGAAGATGAGGGAGAGAAAGAAAAACCAGAGCTTAACCCTCAGCTCCCCGCAGCGGGCAGGGGCTGGGACCCCCGGGAAGGGGCTGGTGGGGCTGGGGGGGCATTTTGAGGGGGAACATGTAGCCTGGGGGGGTTGCTTCTCGCTGCTCCCCAGCTTTTCGGGCCAAGCGTCACGTGCCGAGCCGGCGCCTTGCACCGGGGTCGCCCACGTCGGTGGTGAAAGCGAAGCGCTTTGTGCCTCAGTTTCCCCCCACTGCTGCTCTCCTGCCTCCTCCTCGCACCCCGCATCCCCCGGCCCACCACGACCCCCCGAGACACCTCCAGCAGCCCACGGGCCTGGCCAGGGGGGGCTCAGCACCCCCAGCCCTCCCCGGGGGACACGCGCCGGAGCCCCACATGCCCCGAACCGAGGCTGCCAGCGATGCAGGACGGGAAATCCCCTCTTGAACGTTTAAAACTATTATTTTCAATCAAATCCACTTGAAACGTCGGGGGGGTTTGAATTAGAAAATAAAAAAAGCAAAAAGGGAAGGGAGGAACCATGAGAAGAGGCGGCTGGAGCCTCCCCGCCCCCCTCCATAAGGGGTTGAGGGTCCTGCTCTGCCCAGGGGAGCGATGGGGGAGCGATGGGAACCACCGGGCGCCCAGACCAGCCCCGCTTTGTCCTCGGCACCTCACCGGGATATTCCCACCTCCACGCCCGCGGGGATGCTCGGGGGCAGCCCAGGTGCCCCCCAATCCCGCAGCTCCCACGGGACGAACCTCACGGGGCGTCCCTGGCATCAGGGACCGAGGGCGACGCGTTCGCCCGGAGGAGACCCCAGCGATGGGGCCCGCGGCCTTCGTCCCGCTCCTCTGCGTCGCCCCGCCGCTCGGCCCGCTGCCCCCCCAGCACGGCCGTGGGGCGGGGGGCTCACCCGCACCCCCCTCGCACCCCTTCGCACGCCCGCACGTGCTCCCTCGCACACCCACACGCTCCCTCGCGCTGCCCCGCACATGCGCGCTCCCTTGCACGCCCGCACGCTCCCTTGCACGCCCGCACGCACACTTTCCCCGGCTCCTTTTCTTTGCTGTTCCTATGGCAACCCCTCCAAGGCACACAACCGCTCTCCGATTGGAAATAAAAGTTGTTTTTCCTCCCCTCCTCCTTTACTCCACTCTTTCGCTTCCCCCCCCCCTCTTATTTTGATTTCCATTTGGATCATAATCCGCCCGTTGCCATGGCAGCGCTGGCAGCCCTTTATGTCCCAGCCCTTGCAGAAAAGGCCTCTCTCCCCCTTTTTCCCTTCCTTGCGCCTTCCCCAAGTGGGTTTGCTCTTTAAATCCCTCCTTCCCGCCATCCCCTTGCGGCAGCGACCCCGGCATCGCCGGGATCCAGCCCGGCACCAGGGCCTGGCGTCACCGGCTGCGCCACGTCCGATGCCACGCCGACGGGACTGGGACGGGGGGGGGGTGTGTGGTGGGAAGAAGCTCCTTTTCCAGCCCTGAGAGATCCATCCCAGCGCCGCCGGGAGCCCGGCCCAGAGCTCCATCCCTTTTCCAAATACCCTTAACTCTGCCCCGTCGCGCGCCTCGCCCGAGCATCCTCCCCGTGGGGCTGGTAGCCGGCCCTGCCCGCTCGCCGCTCCGGAGGGTGACGTGGTGGCCTGGTTGCCACCGAGAGACGTGATGGGGTGGGGAGGGGGGGGTCCCGGTGCCAGCGCGGGATGGTCCCTCCGTCCCCTCCGTCTTCCACACTCCCGCGCCGTGCCCACTCCTGGCTGGGAGCAGGAGGTTATGAAAATGAGCTGTGTGCCCAGGAGACTGTAATTATCTGCTAAGTGTGAAAGCTAGAGTGATTAATTAAGAGATAATAAAAAGAAAAGGAGGCTAGAGAGGGAATAACGGATGCTTTGATGATAAAACCTGAGGTAAGGCAAGCAATTAGGGGAATCTTTATGGAGAGTTAGCTCTAATCCCCACGGCGGCAGCGGGGGGCTGCGTGGCGGGTGGACGGACGGACCCACGGACGGCGGGAGCGGAGCACCGGGGCCGAGCAGCCGCCGTGTGCCGCGGGCCCGTGACCGGAGCCCGGCTCCGGCATCCCCGGGGATGCGCTCAGCGGGACGGGCGTGCGAGCCGGGCGGTGGGAGCCCAGGTAGGATCTAGGCCAGGAGGAAAGCTGGCTCAGGATTAAACCAATCCCGAATTAAAGGATGGGAATTAATTAATGTCGCTCGGCTCTGGTCGGTGGGAGAGAGGTGCCCAACGACCCTGATTTCACCTCCGGAGGGTTGGGTTGCCAGAGGTCACTGCGGATGGACAAACGGACGGCTCCGGGTCCTGCAGAAAACGGGCGGGATGCTGCTGCCGGTGTGAGGTGGGGGGGGATGGACGCTGCCGGGGGGTCCGCGGTCGGGCTGGCTCCCTCCCCACCAGCAAACCGGGCCCCGGTGCGGCAGCGGGTGATTCAGCCCTGGCACGGGCTGCCCAGGCAAGTCCTGGCACGGGGCGGTGGCTGCCGCGGCCGGGCCCGTCCCAAAGGCTGCCTTGGCCCCCCCCCCCCCCCCCCCCCCCCCCCCCCCGGGCCAGACCCCTCCCGCGGGGCTGCGGCACATCCGTCGCTCGCTCGGCTCCGCGGTGGAAAGATGGGGGCACCCCCAGAGCAGGGAAGGGGCTTCATCCCCTTCCCGCCTCTCAGAAGGGAAAAGCGGCGGCAAAACCCCACCAGCGCCCGCGAGGCCCCATCCCAGTTGCCAAAATGGTTTCCTGAAGGGCGGCTGCGGGGCTGGGGGTGTCATCCTGCTGCGGGGTGACCCCCCCAAAACCCCTGGGTGGAAGGGATGGGGGTCGGAAGGGATGTGGGGGATGGCTGGCACGGGTCCACGTGGCATCGGGGCAGGGGACGCTGCATGGCGAGGCCAAACTGGAGCCGGATCAGCTCCTCCAGGAGGGCAGCGCTGGGCCGAGGCACCACATGCCATGGGGATGGAGGGGGGGTCACACCAGGGAAGCACCCAAAGGCAGCCCGGGGACCCCCAGGATCAGGCAGAGCCCCAGGGCCACCAGCATCACCACCACTCCCCGAACAGCCACGGCCAGGGCGCGATGCCCAACGCCACCGGCTCCGGTGGGGGGTTTGGGGGGGTTGAGGGTCACCGTTGTCCCCACCTCCACATCTCAGCCCCAGAGTGTCCCCCCGGGGGCTTTTATTACCCCGCAGCCCACAACGGTCACCTTACAAACCGCAGGACAGGCAGGTGCCCACCACCAGCCCCATCACCGCGCCCCCCCCCCCAGGCTGTGCCAGGACCTTCCATCACCTCCATCCCCCTCAGGGAGCCACCGAGGGCATCAACGTCCCGGAGCAGGGCCAGCTGGGGTGGCCCTGGCACCATCGTCCCTCCTGCCCTGGAAATCTGAGGCCAAGGGGCCACATCCCTCCATCCTGGCTCCATCCCGGCTCCATCCCGGAAAAGTCACCAGCAAAGGGACCAACCTGACCTCAAACCACCCGGTGCCACCCCTGCTCCTTCAGCGGTGACGTCTCCCGGGGGAGCGGGGCTCAGCCGGGGCATGCAGTGAGCGTGCCGGGGCTCAGAGCCGCATGCTGGGGTGGCCCACGAGCCACGGGGGGCTGGTATGAGCCCCCCAGGACGAGCCCCCGCTGCCACTCCTCCATCAGCCCCCATCCATCTCTTCACCATA